>NC_056730.1:498122762-498130262 GCF_019279795.1 Protopterus annectens | reverse complement strand
AGACAAGTAGATAGGGTATTCTGCCATAAAACTGCTTGTTGTTTATCAGACAGGTAAGATTGGAACCATTTACATGTACTACTGTTCAGTGACAGTTCCTTCAGGGTATGGAGAAGCAGTTGGTCATTGACCATATCAAAGGCCTTAGAGAGATCTAGGAAGAGAGCTGGGTAAGTTTGTTATTGTTTTGGTTGATGTTGATAGAGTTAGAGAAGGATAGGAGGGCTGATGTGGTGCTGTGGTGTGGCCTAAAACCATGCTGGGAGTTGGCCAGTAGTTTATTTTGGGTGAGATAGTGCATTAATTGGTTGTGGATGCATTTTTCCATAATTTTGGCCAGTGGTGATAGTATGGCTATTGGTCACAAGTTTGAGACATCTAAATAATTCCCTCCTTTATGAAGGAGAGTAACATGGGAAACCTTCCAGAGAGAGGGGGTAGTGGCTTCAGTCAAGGTGCGGTTTATTTTGATCGAGACAGGGTATGCAATGGCATCTGCCCCTTTTTGTAGATATTCTGGTGGGAAGAAATCTGCTGCTAGGGTAGTGGGCTTTAGTTTGTTAATTAGAGATCAGATGGTAGATGTAGATGCAGGCTGGAAGGTAAAAGGGAGTGGGGTAGTGGTTGTGGAGGAATTCTGGAAGGAACTGGTAGGAGTTAGTTGGCTACCTAGTTATTGGATGGTTTTGGTAAAAAAAATGTTAATGATGTTTGCAGTTTCCTCTGGAGTTTTTAGGTTACAAGCTGAGGGAGTGGGGGTGGTGGTTTGGCCAGGGTGGAGTAGTTTGTTTATATCTGCCCAAAATTTTTGAAGTTTGTTCTGGTGTTTTTGCTGAAGGTGTTGATAGAAGTTTTTTTTGTCTAACAATGTGGCTTTCTTGGTATCATTCCTTAGTTGTCGGAATTTAATATGACTGAGTGGGTCTTTGGAGGTGCCCCATTTGTCTCATAATTTGTTTCTTGCTATGATTTTGGTTTTGGTTACATTAGATAGTCAGGGAGCGGTCTTAGTTTTGTCTCTGAGGGTGCGGATAGGAGTGTGGGAATTTAGAATTAAAATAAGTTACAGCATCACCCAGTGGAAGTGCTTTTAGTATGGCCCAATTGCATGCTCTGAGTTCATTCTGATTATCAGTGGAGTTAAAGTTCTTATTGTTTCTAGTGGATTTATAGAGAACTTTGTGGTGGTTATCTAATTTATGCTTAATGGTGTAAGTGAGTAGGTGGTCACTTATATCATCTGGGAGGGTACCTGTGTTATACAGGTCTGGGTGATTGTTGATAAGAATCCAGTCCAGGATACTTCCTTTGCAGATGGATTTATTTATTCTGGTGGGTGAGGATACACATTGGGTATAGCCATGAAGGTTTATGTCGGTGGTGGGAGATTCAGAGGAACAATTGTTCCAGTCAATATTATCGTCTCCTAACACCATAGTTTCATGAGGGTATGTGTTGGAAAGCCATTAGAGGAAGTCTTCTAGTGTATTTGCATTGTTGCCCGGGGGGATATAAATGCAGGCAATGAATATAGATTTAATTTTGTTAAGTTGTAGTTTGCTAACTAGAGCTTCTGCATTATTGAACAAGAGGGGTTGTTCTGGGGCTAGTATGACATATATTGTGTTTTTAAACAGAACTGCTACTCCTCCACATTTCCTGGTGTTACAGTCTAGTCTAAGTATGTTGTACCCTGGTGGGTTAACCTCATCATCTATAATTCCTGGTTTTAGCCAGGTTTCTGTAAGACATAGCACATCAAGTGGGTAGGTAGCTAGGAGGGCATGAAGATTATGGACCTTGTTGTTAATACTCCTGATGTTTAGGTGACAGGTCAAGAGAGAATTAGGGGACCTTGTATTTGGCCAAATGTTAGAAGTGATAGTGGGCTGGGAGCTTGTGGTAAGGGTGGGCCCAGGTTTAGGGTGGTTATCTCCATCCCTCATCAGAGTAAGTTGTACAGTGATTATTAGTTTCAGGGCTGTACTTATTATTTTATGATAATATCTAGTTTTGGAGGAAATGGACCATGGTCTAGTTAGTTGGTGGTTGTTAAAAGTGGAGAAGACAAGTTTGTAGTAAGATAGGGGTTGGTCTGATTTATTCAAGGTGGGAGTAGAGATGGTTTGAGATAAGGCGTGGTGAAAGCCATGATAGGGCTGATTTTCATAGATGGTGAGGAGATATAGCCCAAGCAATATAACTAAGAAGAACATAATTTGACTCATTTTGATAGTGGAGCACTTGGTAAGGAATGTGGGTGGAGAATTAGGAGAGTTATTGACAGGAAGGGGTAGTGTATGGGGGTGATGTATGGAGGTGTGGGTTCTCTGTGATAGGTTGTAGAAGGGGGAGTGGTTTATTGGGCTTAAATTTAGCACTAGTGGGGGCGGGTGGAATTTGGGGTCAGGGTGGGGAGCGGAGTGGGGCTATACCAAGCTACAAGAATTTCCAGGGTCTGTGAGCATGCAGGCTTAAAGAACAGAATTTTAAAGTATTTTTACTCAATTCTTTTTAAAGTGAGCTGCATTTTTACTCAGTTTTGTTTTGAACTAAGTTAATAGTTAGTCAGACAATTAAGCAAGCTTTTATCCTGATTTTTGTACAGATATTCTTTTAATTAATTAACAACTGTGTGTTGTAGTAGGCAGTGGGGCCGTGTTATTCAGTCTGTTTGAGCTGTAAAATGCTTATTGTTTTACTTAATACAGCAGCCTGACTAGGGAGTTGAAGACTGTTAAGCTATATCTTACTATGGACCCTAGGCTAGCAGTAGACCCAGTTCAGCCAAGCAATTTATTAGCATAACAGTTACACTTAATATATAGACCTTGCAGTCCTTAGCCTTATTGAGGGACAGTGCAGGAATGCTTTTCTTTTAGTTTTCAGGTAGATAGTTTCTTTTCAGCACAGATTGAGCCATTCAAGGTACGGACAGGTAGGGTGGAAAGGCCTGGTAAGGTACAAAGAGTCAGTGCATGGATTCTATATGGAACACAGCTAATGTAACAGCATGCAAACAGTATTATACATGCAGGCAGGGCATTCATGTATACTAGTAGTCCCACAGCTTATGTAATTATCTGTACACAATTGTGACTATCAGGCAGAGCAGTAGTTTACAGCACAGGCATTTCAGAGAATTTTACACAGCATTTTCCTATGTGGTATTATGCTATCAGTAGTTACAGCAGTAAAGCAGTACAGGTAAATCCACTTGCTAATGTTATGAATCACTTCTGTTCTTGAATCTTACACTAGCATTATAATATATCACAACAAACTATGTCGCTAAGCTTAAAACGTTAACTTTAGCACATGCAGTCACTAAATGTGCTTAGAAATCACTCCTGGCTAACATTCTATACAAATAATTTCACTATGTTTCTAAATCTTTCTTCTGCTTTGGCAAATTAGAAAATCATTGCTATGCATGCTGCTTAGCTTTTAAAGTTATTTTTTAAACACACAATCAATGAAAAGCATAAAAAACAGTTCTGGCATACCATGTTTGTTTAAAAAAAGCCAACTGGATCCTTAGGCACTAGGGGTTTGAATATGGCAGCTGCAGCAGTCCTAGAAGTAAGCTCGCATACGCAGCTAGTCATGGGGTGGGAAACCAAGATTTTGATTGGCTATACCAAGCTACAAGGATTTCCAGGGTCTTTGAGAATGCAGGCTTAAAGAATACAATCTTACAGTACTTTTACTCAATTCTTTTTAAAGTGAGCTGCATTTTACTCAGTTTTGTTTTGAACAAAGTTAATAGTTAGCCAGATAATTAAGCAAGCTTTTATCTTGATTTTTGTACAGATATTCTTTCATTTAGTTAACAACTGTGAGATGTAGTAGGCAGGGGGACCATATTATTCAGGCTGTTTGAGCTGTAATACGCTTGTTGTTTTACTTAATACAGCAGCCTGGCTAGAGAGTTGAAGACTGTTAAGCTATATCTTACTATGGACCCTAGGCTAGCCGTAGACCCAGTTCAGCCAAGCAATTTATTAGCACAACAGTTAAACTTAAGATATAGACCTTGTAGTTCTTTTCCTTAGTGAGGGACAGTGCAGGAATGCTTTTCTTTTAGTTTTCAGGTAGATAGTTTCTTTTCAGCACAGACTGAGCCGTTCGTGGTAAAAACAGGTGAGGTGGAAAGATGTTGCAGTCCTTTTCCTTAGTGAGGGACAGTGCAGGAATGCTTTTCTTTTAGTTTTCATGTAGATAGTTTCTTTTCAGCCCAGATTGAGCCATTCGAGGTAAGGACAGGTGGGGTGGAAAGACCATGTTTGTTTAAAAAAATGCCAACTGAGTGCTTAGGCACTAGGGGTGTTACAAGTAAGAGTAGATTGCAGATTGTAGTACTGGGACCATACACCCCTGCATGTAAAGCTGGACTCTGAGTACTGAGTATCTTGTTCTTGGTGTTTGAGCTGTATGTTTATATGTATCTCCTATTGGATATTGATCTGATATGTTAATATTAACAGTAGACTACTATGTTTTTTGGACATGTCATTGAGGACTGTTGTCGTGTAGTAATTGCATACCATTCAGTTTCAGACGTGTATCTTGCAAAAAAATTCATGCCAATGCATAACCTGTTGGCTATCTAATTACTGTCTGTCCTCTATACAGATGTGTAGATGTCAGGTATTGCTACTGCCATACCATTATGTAGGTGCCCACATTGTATTGTGTTGCGGGCCTGGACAATGCTGCTAGTTCCGACATATGGGACATTCCTTAATGTGGGCCTTGCCCCATTTCCTTGCCTGTGTGAGGGACATTACTGAGGCAGTGGCCTACAGATTCACATACAGTGGGTGGCAATACATCACAGAACAGGACATGTGGAGACAGCCAACCAACATGGGGGACATATCCCCAGATTTGTGAACAGATTCTATGTCATTAGTGCTGTTATACACATGGTGGATTGATAGATTGACAGGGTTTGTGTGGACATGCATCTAGTGTGTGATGACACGACTCACAGTGATATGTCTCTGACATACCTCTCCACTGGCACACTGTACACAGACTGGCCACATGTCTGCCTGTTATGTTTTGTGTGTTCACCAGACAGTTGGTCTCCTTGGTAAATCAGTTGTGGACTCTGGGGAATGCAGTCAGTAAATACTCACATCTATGGGCATTAACGACATTATATTCCTCATAAAGGATGTTACAACAAACCCAGTGACATCTGCAACTGTCTCAATGCATGACAGCAGTATATCCAATCTACCCCTGTGTTTGTGCCTCTGTTCTCACCTAGTTAGTGAGTGGGGAATGTTATCAAATGCTTTGGCCAGATCAATGTAGGCTGTATGTGTCACCTTGCCTTCATCCACAGCTCAGGTGACTGACACCAAGATGTTGACCAGGTGAAATGAGCAGGTATGACCTACCCTTCATAAAGGTAAGCTGTGTGGTATCCTGAGTCTGCAGATTCCCATATCCCTGTTTATTAGGTGTATGAAGATGCATTCCATAGCTTTGTATAACAGAGTTGTCAGGCAGTTGGGGTGGTATTTCCCAGGGTCTGTTGTTACACCTCATTTGTGGAGAGGGGTGACTGCAGCAGTGTACAATTCAGTAGGGACAAAGCCTGAGGTGAGGTTGTGCTTGAACAGGGTACACAAGTAAGGTGCCAGGTCACTCTGTAGTTCATGAAGAACACAGCCAGGGATATTTTCAGGTTCCATAGAAGCTGTATTCTTGACCTTGGACAGTGGTGTTTTAACCTGTGCTGGGGGGAGGGGGGGAGTGAGGGGTAATGTTTGCACTCAAGATGCCAGCCAGTATATTGACAGTATTTGTTGGCTCAGTTTGGGAGGTTCCATTGTCTAGTAGCTCAGAAAAAATCTTGCTATTGCCATGGGAATTCTTAACATAACTGTATGAGACCTTCTGGTTGTCTTCACTATGTGCTCCAATCCTGCTCTCACAGCTAACTTTGTAGTATTTAATGAGGGATCTCAACCTTCAATTGAGGCTGATAAGGGTGTATTGATGGATGCATTTAAGGTGAAGATGGTATTACATCAAGAATCAGCTCTGAGCCATTTCTTATTTGCAATGGTGATGGACAGGTTGACAGACGAGATCAGACAGGAGTCCCCGTGGACTATGATGTTTGCAGATGACATTGTGATCTGTAGTGAGAGTAGGGAATAGGTGGAGGTGACCCTGGAGAGATGGAGATATGCTCTAGAGAGAAGAGGAATGAAGGTCAGCAGGACTAAGACAGAATATATGTGTGTGAATGAGAGGGAGGATAGAGGAATGGTGAGGATGCAGGGAGTAGAGGTAGCAAAGGTAGATGAGTTTAAGTACTTGGGATCAACAGTTCAGAGTAATGATGAGTGTGGAAGAGAGGTGAAGAAGAGAGTGCAGGCAGAATGGAGTGGGTGGAGAAGAGTGACAGGAGTGATTTGTGACAGAAGAGTACCAGTAAGAGTGAAAGAGAAGGTCTACAAGAGGGTAGTGAGACCAGCTATGTTATATGGGTTGGAGACAGTGGCATTGACAAAAAGACAGGAGTCAGAGCTTGACGTGGTAGAGCTGAAGATGTTAAGATTTGCACTGGGTGTGACGATGGTGGACAGGATCAGGAATAAGTATATTAGAGGGTCGGCCCAGGTTGGAAGGTTTGGAGACAAAGCCAGAGAGGCAAGATTACATTGGTTTGGACATGTGCTGAGGAGGGATGTTGAGTATATTGGAAAAAAGATGCTAATGATGAAGCTACCAGGTAACAGGAAAAGTTGAAGGCCTAAGATAAGGTTTATGGATGTGGTGAGAGAGGACATGCGGGTGGTTGGTGTGATAGAGCAAGATGTATAGGACAGGAAGAAATGGAAACAGATGATCTGCTGTGGCGACCCCTAATGGGAACAGCCGAAAGAAGACGATGATGATGAAGGGTTGATTTCCGGTCTTGGGACTTCACGTTATTCCATATTGGTTCCCTCCTTCTGTTGCACAGTGTCTGTAGGGCAGGGAACCACCAGATCAGCTTCTTTTAATTGGAAGTGAGAGTCCTGATTGTAGTGGGTATAGTAGTACCCATGCATTTGTGTACATGTTCATAGTGCATTGTTGTTTGATTCAGCTGTCATGCACCTAGTCTCCATTTCCATGGCTGCTGTGAAGTTAGCCACCTCTGTTGTTATGAGGCCATATTCAGCATTGGAAAGGCTTTTCTTGGTGGTTACCTGTGCAAGGGGGCATGGGAAGGCCATGGATTTCCAAAGGTGATTAATTTGTGGTCAGATATAACAAGGGAATTTCAGATATAACAAGGGAATTTGACTATTGGTGTCGAGCAACAGTTGCCCATGTTAGGAATGACCAGGTCGATGGATGGGCATGTGCATTGGTACATGAGTAGCATTCCCAGTTAATGGTGGTTTAGTTGAAGTCAACCAGTATGTGAATGTTAGACTGGACAATATTATATTCCAGGGTGTTTAGGGACATGGAGTGTGAGTGTTG
>NC_056730.1:498112864-498119762 GCF_019279795.1 Protopterus annectens | reverse complement strand
TAAATTTAATTCCCCAGCCACTATTATTCTTCTCGCCTATGTTTCTTGCAAGAAATATATGAATTCCTCTAGGTCATACACACTTGACTTTGGTGGTCTATACACTCCAACAATTGTTATATGTTCCAGGGTTGTTTTTATTGTTACAGTTACACAGTCTATACTACTGGTGTTATCATTGAACATGTAATAATCAAAGGTCTCATAATTATCTTTAATCCCTATAATAACACCTCAACCTGATTTTTTGTTAGAACATCTGTTACAGTAAAAACATTTATACCATGACAGTACTGGTTTCCACTCATTGCTTTTTAACCATGTTTCGCAAACAATAACAACATTGGTCTTGTGGGAATGCAGTAAATTTTCCAGTAAAAAAAATCTTTATTATTAATGCTCCTAGCATTAACAACCATCAGGCACGCATCAGATGTTTCTATCTGTGAACTGTTAAATTTTCGATCTGGCAAAAATCCTGCCTACTGTTTGTCAAATATTGCAAAATATCTGCTGCAAAAATTCTCTTCCCTGATCTTAGCAAATGCATGCCATCCTGTCTGAGCACATATGTGCCCGAAACTAGGCTTGGATGCTCTACACATTTCCATTTTTTAAAACAGGACGTTTTCTCCATGTAGGTATTTACCCAAAAACTTTTTTCATTCCCAGTGACCTGACTATCCTTTATATAGGTGATTTGTGAAAAATACGTCCTTAACACCAATACAAGCAATACTATCTAAGAGGGCTGTCAATTCCCTACTAACAGTCAAAGAATCCTTGTGGATGATATCATTTGTACCAAAATGAATAAAAACAGATCTGTACTTCTTTACATTAAGGCATTCCAAAGCCTGTCTCACATCTTTTATTTTTGCTACTGGCAAGCATAACAGTATTCAGTGTTCATTATCTTCTCTGCAAATATAAGTATCAGTTCCTCTAATAATTGAATCTCCAATTACAAGAATATCTTTACTGGCTCACTCTGAAGACTCTTCAACTTCTAATATAGTAATATATGCTCTGTCAATAGTTACAAAGGATAGATCTTCATCACCATTACTATTATTAATCCCACTGTTTTCATTGCATATTAAATTCTCATCCAGAATGGTATTGTAAATCCACAGCTTGAGCCATGTAGTCAACATCTGTCTTTCTCTTCTTTTTTCTTACAGTAATGTTCTTCAGTCCTTCCATGTTCCATTATGATTTCTTCCTTTTTACCTCCCCCTTGCCTCTTTTTTCTACCTTCTCTGTTGGTAAAATTAAGCCTTTTTCTGTAGATTGAAGGTTTTCTGATAGAAAAATGTTATCATTCCCTGTAATCTGTGTGTTACATAATAAAAAAGTGTCATTTTAGTATGTATTCTCTTTTTGTTTTACAGACATTAATCAGTTTCTTTTTCTTCCTTGTTATTTGTTGTGAACTTCTCCCTTTCTTTCTGTTTTGTCTCCTTCTAAACAAACTGGATCATCAGATTGCTGAATACTTGCATCCAGAATTCCAAAGTTGTCAGGGACATTGTCTTGTTTCATAGGGGTTGAATGATTTTTGCAGGCAACAGGTGCATCATTTTACAAATATGTTCTATTTGTTCTATAACATTATTTAACATTATTTATTTTATCAGTCCAGTCATTAACATATGAAACAACAGTTCTCCAAGCCATGCCAAATCATCATCATTAAGTCCAGCTCTACTTTTAACAATGGTAAGCAAATCATCCAACTTTTGACACGAGGAACACAGATCACCAGTGTTATCAGCTGATAAGCTGTTACCTTTAAATATGCATAGCATTTATTACACTGTACAATATATTTGTGCATTAGTAAATCATTAATTGTATACTTATTTAAGGAATCCATATTCAGCTTCAAATGAATGAAAAAAAAAGTAAAAAAAAAAGAATAATCAAAAACAGTAACCACAGAATTCGAAGAGAACTTAAATCAACTTCTATGACAAAAAGTCATGCCAGCAATATACAACTAAAGAATAAATTAAGTACAGTAAAGTTGTTCTGACCATGCAAGTTCAGCAAGCCAGTCAAAAGTTGTAATTCCTTTACGTCATGTGCAGTAGCTTCTGCTCACCATCACTTGCAGTCACACTTCTTTTTAACTGTAAAGATCAATAAATCACAAACCAAGGTAGGATTGTTTAGATATACTCAGGATTTTCCTCGCTCAGTCTGAGTGAATTTATAGCTGTTTGAGCCCCTTGGAGTGGGCCTTTCTAAAACTTCTCCCTTTCTTTTTTTTTTCAAAAGAATTTTTATTATGAAACCTCTCACTTTCTAACAACCAACAGTGAAATTAAGGATAAAACTACAAAATATGAATCACAGTAAGTCTTGTTAACAAGATATCCTTTCCTACTTACAAACAGTTAGAAACAGTGATAACAAATACAATATAAATTCAAATAAAACTTCTTGTACCAGTCAACTCCACAGTAAATCACAAACCAAGGTAGGATTGTTTAGATATGTCTCTATTGCTAACAACATGTTATCATTAGTCTGTTCACGTTCACATTATTTGTCATTAACTTCAAGTCTGATAAGGTGTTCCACAAAATACATGTCTGATGTTGTAAGGAGGTGAGAAGGAAGAATGTTTCACCTGAATGCACTTCTTGCTCTGGTCACTGCTAAGTATTGCATTTCATTTACTTTCTGTAATTTCTCTACCATTTACTGATCTTCTGATGTCTTTACCATTTGTTTTCCACTTGGCAGCATGTAAACAGGGTTTCCTTCCAAAGGAAAAAAGTGAAAAATTTAGTTTATGCAACCTTAGCCAACTCAAGCATGCCTGGCTTCATTGCATGCCCCCCCCCCCACGAACAAGGACAATACTTATTTCAGTAAATGCACTTGATGGATGTCAAATTCTGTGCTACAAAGAGTAAAAGAAGTGAATTGTGAGAAATAAGGCACATGAAGCATTCTTCATATTCTCTTTAGGGATCAAATTGCTATTATTCACAATGTGTCTTTTATTTTTCTCCCTCTTTTTTAAGGTTTATTTGCTCTTATCTTGGCAGTACGCAAACAGGATTTGTTACCTAAGGTAAAAATTGAAACATTTATTTAGGCTGCCTTAGGTAGTTGAAATATGCCTGGCATCATTGCATAGCCCCCTACAACAGTGAGAGTATTCACTTCAGTAAATGCACCTGATTGGTGTGAAGGTCTGTGGTACTATGTGTAATTGAAATGAATCCAAAGAAATAAGGCACATGAAGCCCTGCTCAAATTCTCTTTAGGGATCAAATTGCAATTATTCACAATGTGTCTTTTATTTTCTGTCCTTCTTTTTAAGGTTTATTTCCTCTTGGCTTGGCAGCACACAAACAGGGTTCACTGCCTAATGAAAAAAAGTGCAAATTTTAGTTTAGGCTGCTCAAACACACCTGGCAATGGTGTGCTTAGCTCAGCACTCTGTATAGTACTGACAGGAGAAATTCCACCTGTAATACATCTACCTCTGTGGCACAAGGTTTAAGGGCATCAACTTTAGGAAATAATGCAGCTTACTAAAGCTTTGAATCCAGCTACAAAATACATTTTAAAAAGGGTGTAATAAGCCCATTTCTCACAACTTTTTGAATAGGACTGTAACACTACAGAAAATTGACAATGTTAAACTTGTTTCTTGTAAGCAATGCATCAGTAAGCCTTGTATAATGAAACTGTGCTATTTAGCATACATGACTGTTTTACAGATAAACAGAAACTGATATGTGTTCACTTCCTGGACATGACAATGAATATATTTCATAAAAATCTCACTTGCACACGTATGATTGGCACAGACCTTTTGTTGTAGTCATCATGAATCATCACATATCCCAAGTATGTATTAGGACCCTTATGTATTGTGAAGTGTATATGTAACCTAAACCAACCCATATTAATCATAGCATTCAAATGCAGGATCTGAACCATAATTAATTGGCAGAAAGAATGATTTTTACATAGGAATGCATTACAAGACATATTTACAACCACACACACACACACACACACACACACACACACACACACACACACACACACACACACACACACACACACACACAAATAGGCCACTCTAAAGTGTATCACCATTCATTCAGAACTCACTAGATGTCAGATTTCCATGTTGTAAAGGCAATTTTCCTGTGGCAATGTCAGTTAATAAAGTAAGTTGCAGTTTTTGTATTCTTTATCCTTTTAACATTGTGTAAGCCCCAACATGACAATATATAGTAATTTAATATATTTCATCTTCCAAAGTGCAATCCTCAAAAGCCATGCCATTAAGCAGTCCATTGTTTTACACTGGAATCTGTGATAACAGAGTGAAACATCACACATGGCAAAGCTCAATGTCATATTTTACACCTTTGCTGCCATGTACTGTAAGTAGTGCCAATGTGTCAGCCAAGGAGTCCATTTGCTTTCAAATACACAAATGCAGTTGTCAAAGCTATGCATCTTGGTTCAATGCCAGGAACATGCATCTGAATTAGGCCCCAATTCAGACATATTTTGTTAGCGTTACTTTTGCAGACATGATTGGTAAGGGAGAGACTGTTGCTAAATTTAGGTGTTGAGGAGTACATGATATTTGTGGCACTCCTCATGAAGAACTACAGCCACAGGCTGCTGCAGAAAGATTATACTGAGTCTCAGTATAAGGCTGAGGCTTGGAATTGCTTAGTCAAGGCTGTTTGCACTGCAATTGGCATTCCATGCAATGGGGAACAATGTTATCATCACTATACTGACCTTAAAAATTAAAGCAGGATGTCCTAAGCTGAAGAGATGCTGAACTATAAGAGTGTGAACACCTACCTGTTGTGTAAGTATACTGACCCATAACCTGGCTGTGATATGGCAGTAAATGTGAACAGTTACTCATTATGCTTATATATATATATATATATATATATATATTTCTTTTATTTTTGTGTTGTACACCAGCAGAGGAGAAAGCTGCAAATCATGAGGTACATCAGGAGAGTTTAACTTCCCTCAGAGAGGCACAGGGTAGTTATGATTAATGTAATAATTCAAGTCATAATTTTATTATCATTTCCTGAAACACTAGCATCTCGAGGAGGCATACTTCATCCTTCATTTTAAGCATGCATGTGCTCAACAATAACTCTTGTTTCTTACATTAAGCAATTAGTGTACTGGCTTTACTGTGTGCAGGTTTAGTACCCAGAAGCAGCAATATTTTTAATTGATAATTATTTATGTGGTCTTAACAGTCGTCTGTCAGAAAAAAATTGCATAATGGTAATTGCAATTATTAATTTGGAATGCATAATTCCAATCTGTCATAATTAAATAAAGGCAATTGTCTCTTGTATTTGTTTCTTATATCAGAGCAGTGAGATTTGCTTATCTAATGACAAACAAATATATTTCCATCATATATGGGTGTTGGAAAGGATTGCAATAGTAAATTATCATAATTGTTTATGTATTGCTGAGCCAAGTTTGTTTAAAATATACAATACTATGACAGGTCATTTATCTAATTATCTCTTTTCTGTCTCTCCCACCCTTTATTTCTATTTTTTGGGGGGGCTTATAATTTGTTAACAATCTGATATTTGCATAACTTACTGATGAAAATTAATTATCAGCAGCACAAACAGGTACACCAACCACTGTGGTTCAGCTTGCCATACCTCCACAGATGGCAAAAAAGGGCACTTAGCACTTCAGCGTCACAATCTGTCAGCGTTGCCTTCATAACCACTGCCTTACTTGCTCCCAGTGCATCAGGTAGTTCTGCCCCAACTGCTTGTGCAGTGGTATGATCTGGAGTAGTGGTAGTGGAGGTGGATCTGTTGCAGGAGACAGTGATGGCAGTTCTGAGGGTGAGCTCTAAAATCTCACTGTTCTCAAGATGGATGTGAGTACACCTCCGATGTCCCTTTCTGACCTATCCCCAATCATGGTGCCCCCCAACATTGTGTCTCCATCACCATCCTTTCTGTCTTGTATGTCCTGCAGGTCTGTGGATGCTTCCTAACCTACCTTACCTACCTGACGTTTATCATTCCAAAGCATCTTTCCCAACATTGCTACCCCCGCAAAAAAAAAATATATGGGGGCCTGTCCCACAAAAAAATAAAAAAAATGCCCCATACATAGTTCTCCACTTTGCCTATGTGTAATCCTGACACAATTGATTTGGTGCAATTAGCCATATAACCTTATTTTGTTGTTGTCACCCATCACTGATTTGATGCATTAGTCCTGTTACTGTCTTGCAAATGTGCTTAAATCCATTGGTAATACAGAATAAAGCTTTAGAGTTAATTAAAATAAGTCTCAACAAATGGAACACTTAGGCCATAAATAAAATCTCTACAGAATAATACCAAAATGACCAAAGAAAATAATGTTTTATGGTCATTAGATATATTTTTCTTTGGTTGTTTTTATATTAATTAAAACAAGTCTTAACTTACTGGTTGTATTAAAACAGGAGCTCCGACGTGGTGCATTGAGATAATTACCATGTTTATAACCTGATGTTTTGGCATAGTGTCATAGGTTTGATTACATTTGTATGTCGTTTTTGTACGTCATGACAGTTCTGAAGAAGTCTCTCCCCTGGATTTACTAATCTTCCGTGCAGGACTAATCTAGTCCTGCACGGAAGCGGCAGTTGAAGAGGAGGATGGCAGTGCGACATGCATATTAATGAAGGTGTGCTGTCTGAACTCCAAATGCTACACGGAGCATGCACGAGTGCAGGGGGCATGTCTGAGAGCAGATCTCACAAAATAAATACGCCTCTGCAAAGTAGAACAGAAGAATGTGTAAATAAATGAGAGAGACAGCCCACAATTGTCCGCATATCCCCACCAAC
>NC_056730.1:497947864-498110364 GCF_019279795.1 Protopterus annectens | reverse complement strand
TACGTACACGGACCAGTAGGTTGTACAAGCCTGATGACCCATGAGTTGACACAATGTATGACATGGGTACTGACAAGCAGAGAGTGGGCAGTGTGTAGTGGTGTGGTTGACCCCACTTGCACCCACAGTAAGGATGAGTGCTGTAGAGAACGGGCAGCTGGGGGAACTATGGTTATGCAATTATGGGCCTAGGCGTGCAGGTGTTGGCTGGTGCAGTTGTATTAGGACTGCCCCAGGGATGTAAGTAATATTGCGAATTGGGCAGAGCTTACACCCATACCTCTCAACCCCTAAGGACAAAATGACTGCACAGAGCCTAAACCATTGGGGGAACAAATAGGGACAGAAAGCACATATTCCACTTACAACCTTAGAAAGCTGATAGAATAATAGGTTATGCATTAGCATGACTCGAATGAAGGATGTGGGGTCCTAAACCCAATTACTTGTCTGTATTTAATGGTGTCAGTTCCCAGGTATTTTCCGGACAGGTGCAGATTGTAAGAGGAACACACCAATAATATGAAGCAAACTCTGAACAGGCTGCAGATTCTGTACAGTCAACAGGCATGCCTAATGGGGAGCCATTCCCGATATGGGTCCCACCATAGCACAGTCCAGTTTACATGGCTAAGTACAGTATAACCATATGTGTTGTGGCATAACCCACTACAAAGCACCTACAAACACATGGTCACAACACCCCACTGTAGGCATGTATGCCGATGTAATAAGCATCACAAGGTATTATTGTAGTCCTCACCCCCACCCAGTGGTGTGAGTGTCTGACACAAATACCAAATGCAGTGCATAGTCACAGCTGTTGTCGTAGACAACATGGCGAGCTGTGGACCTTCCCTGCAGCCATCCTGCACATCCCTGGATAATCCCCCTACTAACACCCCCTGTGTGCCCCATGCACATCATGTACCTTTCAGCCCCTGTTCCATTTCTATTAATGTCTATGGGTACATGTACGTGGCACCCTCTTCCCCCACTATATTGCCAGTATCTGGAACCCCAACCCACATGTAGTATCACAGCTGTCCCACAGGACACATGTAACTAACACGTGAAGGAACATCACAAGCACACCTGGAGCAGCACTGGCTCACCACCTTGCAAACCCTCCCACCTCACACTCTATACCAGTACATCAGCTAGTGATACCGACACCTCTTGTCCTGCCTTGCATACAAATCCCAATATTTGACATACCTTCCCTATTGCTCCCCATCCAATTATACCTTTGGGCTACTATACAGTTACAATGTCAACTCCACTACCTGTAGCATGAAGTCATGTGACTAATAGCAGCAATGAATTATATTAATTAATTGCTGCTATTAGTCACATGACTTCATGCTACATGGTTTAAATACTGTAGAACTGTGTAACTGCTGTTTGTCTGTGTGTCTGAAGAAGTTACTTTACTCAAAGTGATGAAAACGTGAGAAATTTTTTTATTAAATTGACGTTACGTTAAAAGAAAGTGTTTTTTGGGATTAACATGTTTTTCTGCTGGCTACTGTTAGGCTTCTGTTCTGTTTAGGATTGTTTGTTTCTTCTGCCCAGTTTATTTGTTTGTTCTATATATACATGTATATATATATATATATATATACATGTATATATATATATATATATATATATATTTGTTTGTTTCTTCTGCCCAGTTTATTTGTTTGTTCTATATATACATGTATATATATATATATATATATATATATATATATATATATATACACACACACACACACACACATATATATATATATATATATATATATATATATATATATATGTGTGTGTGTGTATGTGTGTGTGTAGATATAAAATATATATACATGGCAATACATTTTCCCTGCCATGACATATGTGAGAGAACATCACACATCAATACACAACATACCTACACACCAGTACATGGCTGCAAGATGGAGTGTGGAGTGAGGTGTGTAACCCATGTTGGGAACACATTGCAATGTTGGGAACACATTGCAATTGTATGGGATGATGGGGTATATATGTTGGTGAAGGGTATTAGGCACATATTGGTATGTAGGTCTGGTTGGGTGACAAACAAGACAGCATACAGGGCTGATATATGGCACATGTGGTGATTAAACACTGTGTGTGAATGGATAGTTACATTTGGAATGTGGAGGCCATTGAGCCCCCACATGAGAACAAAGGGAACATGGTGGCCACCCATGGACAGTCATGACAGCATCTACATGGACATAAAGGTGCCTGGGCTGTGTGCTGGGCAGGAGGGACATGCATGTTGAACTGTGTGTATGTGTACTGCATGCCTCCAGGTGATGTAGCACATACCCCATGTCACTGTGGACCTCCCTATGCCCAATACCCACAACCTACCTGGGTGACAGACACATGTCTGTGTGTGCTCCATGGGGGGTGGTACACCATCCCCTGAGGTGGTTCCACATGAAGGTATGATGGAACAGTAGAAAATGAGTTTCCATGGTGGGCCATGGATGTGATGTGGACTGGTAACATGTGCACATTAGGTTGGAGTGGTGTTCCTGTTGGCAAATAACCCCTACACATACTGGTATGTAACTGTCATGGAACAAATGTGGGCTGTAATAGTCCACACAATCCCAGAACATGTCTAACAGCATGCATAGATATCCCTAATACTACAGAATGACAGATGTGTAGCAATCACATAGCAGGCCTACCACATGCATATGTGGAAACATAGTGGCAGTGACAATGGCATGCAGGTGAAATACCCTGTAACAGCCTTGCAACTGTAGTGTACCCACAGGGAGCATGTCTATAACCACATAGCAGAAGCTGTTGTACAATACAATATATGGCCTGATGGTGCACATACCGGACACATACCAGTAGCGTAGTGTGAACATTATGTTGGAGCCGATATGGTGGCAGGAGACTGATATGTGTATTGTATTATGGTAAACTTGACATACGAGTTGCTCAGACATATTTCTATCATTATGTCTTTCAGGGAGTATGGCACATCTGAGAAACCCTGCATACAGTGCTGCTGAGGAGGCGATCATCATCACAGCATGATCCACAATTATAATCTGCTCTTCTCCTGGATAAGCATGGACCAGCAGGAGAGTACAGCCATGTGGACTGATGTGGTCCACAGGGTGAATGAGGTGGGGTTGCACAGCCAAACCTATGAGCAGGTCCGCCACCATTGTAGTGACCTGCTCTGGCAAGTATGACGTTGTGCTGCTGCCATGCAGGGTGACCACCTCGCAACAGGGGGGCCATAACATCCACCTACCCTCACCAGAGTGGAGAAGCTGCTCATCAGCCTGGTAGCACCTGCCTGCCCGCAAGAGCTCCAGACCTATACGGTCATGGAGATGGGTGCTACTCACACATCACAAATTGAGCATGCAGGTAAGGTGCCAGGGCATATCAGTAGACTACTGTATTGCATGCATCTGTACAGGTAGACCATGCATGTGTGAGATGTAGGGTATGTTGCTGTGTAGTACTGATAAGCAGTAATGCATAAACTGTAGTACTGTGGCCTTCAGCTGTTGTTGTACTGTAATATTGCAGCCACCCTGTAGCAATGCCACAGCTGTGGCCACTGACATCAGCTCTATCCCATGTCATTGTTGGTCCCTCTGGGATACCAGCAAGCCAGCGGCTGGATGTCAGTGACCATGGTTTAAGGTTATGCTTGGCAATTCACTGTGCATGTCATAGCTAAGGTGTAGGCCATGCACACATCTAACACACCTACCCATAATGCATGCTGTACATGTGCACTGACACAGCACACACCTCACTAATGGGATTACCAGCATCAAACGCATGCAATACACAGTCCATCTCAGACAACTGTGGCTACACTCTAGTGCACATTGCCCAGGCACAGCTGACATCTGCTCATGTCATACACAGAGCAGTTGAACATGATACATATAACGACATCCCACTCTCTCTGCTAACACATGCTCCAGGGTCCTAAACCTAATCAGCACATTACACAGAACATACTGGAGGGATAGGGCCCTGTCCTGGGGAATCACCACGCTCTGGAATGGACTACCCATACATGTCAGGCAATGCCACTTATTGGCCCTCTTGACAGGAACACTTGCCAATTGGATGGGGAATGGGAAATACACCCTAGGTAGCATGTGTGTGCCACAGCCTGACAGGGGCACAGGGGAATAACATTAGTGGGTGGTACATGGCAGGGAACCCCTGTGACTAGGCATATGTAGGCCCCAAGACCAATAGAACAGTATTCACCTATGAATCTCTGTGTACCACAGGCAACATCAGCCAGGGCCCAATCATGGTCAATACTTGTCTCTACACTCACCATAGGTACAGTACAATGTATGTGTGGTTGGTCTAATGGTAATCTACCACTCATACATGCACCACTGATGATGACTTATGTTACTACACATCAAGCAGTCACTAAATACATGTGTCCACACATGATCCAGGAAAACACAGAGGCTGTTATCAGCAACATAAACACACCTGACACACAGAGACAAATCCTGCAATGGTGTGCACACCCGTTAGGTATGGTGCACAGTACATGCCAGGGTGCTGAACGGATGCACAGCAATGCTGTGGACATGGGTGCAGTAGGTTCCTGGGGAGAGCCATCACCTACAGACAGAAGCCATGCATCACAGCCATGTATAATGTTGGTAATGGGGACTGACTACAGTTGCTGCTGTTCAACCCCACATGTCTTTCATGCTGACATGTATGTATTCACAGGTATGTGTGTGATACTGTACTGCACCATCACCTGCTATTGTGTGTGTTATGGGGTTGTGGGAGCTGTCTGTAGGTGCTTTCTGGTGTAGTGTATGGGTTGCCATGTATGTTGATAGCATGTGTCTGTGTGTGTGTGTGTGTGTGTGTGTGTGTGTGTGTGTGTGTATTTACTGTTTAGCTGTGTTGTACAGGTCTTACAGTCTGTTCCCTGTTTTTCCTTCACAGGTGGCGAGGTGGGGCTGGGTCCCACCCAAAGGGAATCTGATGTCACTGATACAGACAGTGACCATGAAGATAGGTGGGTTGAGGCACATGAAGGGTCATCAGGGGCTGCAGCTGGACCACCAATTGACAACCCACATGTATCCACACCATCCACGCACACAGTCACACTGCCCCTACACAACTCATCACTATTGGCCCTAGCTGAGGGACAGCCTATGGATGGCATGGGCCAGGACAGTGTGATATCTATGGCATATGTGTTAGGACACAGCAGCCATAGCCAGATGTCTGGCAGGGTATCACATAGGCAGATGTACAGGGATGCTCGTAGGGGCACTACTGGACATCATGCACCTGGCAGACATACAAGCCCTATTTCAACCACACGCATGTTCCAGACTGTCATGGAGGCACAGGCATGAATGGAACGGTACACCAGGCAGGGTCTAAGGGCGCAGAGGGCTCATTACACCTCTGTAATTGACAGCATCCATGAACTAGCGGGTGCCATCCATAATTGCACAGAGGTCATGGATAGATGGCGGGGTGAGACATTGGAACTCATCCAAAATGTCATGTCCATGCGTCAGGACAGGGCAGGATGGTTGCAACAGCCACATGGACATATGCCAGCAACACCAGCAGCTGGAAGTTGCCGTGGATGTCCAAACAGTCACAGCCGCTCCCGCAGTGGCAGTACCAGCCCCAGCAGAGTAGGGGGGCTGCCCACAACCCGTCAGAGCAGGCCACGTGCACGTGGCCCTGGCCAGTCCCAGGAGGGACCTGGATCCAGTGGATGTCTGTCAAACTTGGAGGACATTACTCGGTCTGGCTCTGTACCTGATACTGCTTGCAGCACCTCTGCCAGGCACAGGTCCCATGTCCATGGCTGGAGATGGTAAACTGCAAACTCTGCCAGGTACAGTTTGCAGCTGTCCCACAATTTCCTGCATTGGGCAGCCACACGGAGGAACTGTGTGCATGCAGACACACACACATAAACAATGAACCTAGGGCAACTACATACCTGCACACACAACATCACCAGTGGCCCATAACAATATTCAGCCCCCTCACACACACATGTTGTCAATTGTATGGATTAGCCTAGGTCTCTGGCAAACCAACACACCCTGTGCATATGATGATACCTGTACCACTGCTTGACATCCATAACATTGATGCAGGGATAGGCTAACATGATTCTGATGCACATGGTGACTGTACAACTGTGTAGCAATGGAATGATGTGTAGCATGTTTTCAGCAGTAAAGTGAAATGCTAATATCTTGGAAGGTGTAGCTGTGCAGCCATGATGCATCCTAGTTTAATTAACAATGTTGTATTGTTGTCACCAGTATCTGTTGAGATTGTGTTTTGTTTGTCCATGTGCCACATGGATGATGGGTGTAGTGGTGTCAGCAGGCTTTCTACAGTGGACACCAGTGAGTGTAGTGGGTGGTACACATGCCAGGGCTGGGTACAACACACAGTGCCTTTGGTTAGGATGCAGTACAGGTACAGGACTGTACACATGGAGGTATGTCCCTGTGCAGGTAACACATCTGTTGCACATGTAATCCCACCAAGACAGCATAGGCACAACCACACAGTGGTATATATGCAGTCTGCAATGTGGATTGCATTGAACATGCTAACAACAGGGTGTATGTCCCTCTCCCCACTCCACTGCAATCCTCACCTAAGTAACATGTGTGTGCCAATGCCGGTGGCATAGCCCTACCCTTAGAAGGGTGTGAGGCGCTCAACTACTGTGAATGGTGTAGACAACAACTAATAACCTGATTACATACACTGTACAGTATTACAGACAGCTATGTGGGGGGGATAGATGCAACAGTAACTGCAATTATGGCAGTAGTGTCCACAACAGCCACACCCAGTGAGTTATAACAAACCCAGTAGTGCTGCACACCTCAACAGTGTGAAGGAGGGCATTGACACATCTATGACCTGTGAAGGACTGTATGCCCATGGGATGGTGCCTGTGGTATGTTGGCATATGCCAAGCAGTCTTGGTGGAAACTTATCCTGTGAACGGAGGTAGATCCTGTAACAACTACATGCATTCCTACAAGTGGATGGTGTACAAAAGCCTGCTGTGATGTACATAGGCATTATGCACCTCCTAACCCTCATCCACACCTGTCATGATTGGGTTGAGGAGGTATACCTGGTTCAGGTTGTATTCTTTGCCTCTGACAAGTCCAACATTGGGAGGATCCTGCATGTTGAGATAAACCAGTGACATATGGGTTCATTGATGGTATGTTCCATGTCCCTGCAGACCACGGTCATCTGGCTACCGGGTGGTAGTTCCCAGCTGACATGGTAGGTTTGTGGATGTCCTTGCCAACATTGGTGAAACCATTGTCAGGTGTAGGGCTATTGAATTGTATAAGGGATCACAGCTACTGACTGCATCTGCCCAGGGGGTACCTCCAACCATGACATGTCACTTGACTGTACTGCATGATATGTTATTAATGCCAGCCTTACATCCTACAGGTGGTATGGAGTACTGTTAACGTGGACTGCCCTTGTCGTGTAGGGTCCTGCTTATGGGATCTGCTAAGGGTGGTATTGTATTGCAGGCCAAACATATTTGACTGGGTAGGGGGAATACCTATCCATGCCAGATGTATGTTGTTTGGGTCTTTCAAACCCATCAATGATGCATGTGGACATATATGTTGTGGTTACGTTCCCAGTTCCATCTACAGATGTATGTCCATATATGCCTATATATATATATGTGTGTTCACCTTTGACAGGAGGACAATCATGCCTTTGAATGGCCCTTTTTTGCATACAGAAAGGACTACCCCATCATTTCTTACTGCACCACAGTGAAAAAAACTGCAGTTCTACAGGCACCTTCGCACATACTGGGATTCTATAATGGTTTGCTGGTAATAGTTATTCATTGCACTTGTAAGAGTGCATCTGTATACTGTAAAACATTTATGATATGTGGGAGGCTTCACCTCCACACCCCCCCCCATTGTGGGTGCTGTGCCCCCCACACCCCCCCTTACTATATATTCTAACTCCAGCATCTCTCCACAGTGGGGAATAGGCCATATATCATTTTTGACTAAATGAGTATCAGTGAAATGAATTGTCAGTGAAATGAAGTTTCAGTGAATTGGGCCTGCTGACTTGGTTGTCAGTGAAATGAACTGTCGACAAAATGAAGGTGACCCATATGTATGTATATATATATATATATATATATATATATATATATATATATATATATGTATACAACACACACACACATATATATATATATATATATATATATATATATATATATATATATATGTGTGTGTGTGTATATATATATATATATATATATATATATATATATATATGTATATATATATATATATATATATATATATATATATATATATATATATATATATATTGATATATATATATATATATATATATATATATATATATATATATATATATATATATATATATATATATACATGTGACTACATATACACATGCAGATATATGTACAGGCAGATATGCATGTAGGAGGTGCACACAATATGGAACAGCCAGTATGCCTGCAGTTAACACCTGAACAACTGGACACTGCATGGGCAAAACATACAATATCAATCATTGCCTGCAATATATACCCATAGAAAGGTCATAGTACAGACACCACACACAGGTTTGCAGAAATGGGACTCCTTTAATTGTGTACCATAACGGTCTTTATGCCATATCATACAGCTGTTCCAGTACTGACAACCATATAAACGGAGTACTGCAACTGTGAAACAGTTACACTTATACAGTAGTCTGGAAAGGTTCACCACTGTTGCAGTCCAAGCCAAGCCCTTCAGAATGTACAATAGTGCTGACAGACTGGGCCACAGGGTAGCACACAATCAACAGTATGTACTGCAGCTGTGTAGTTCAGCAGCCTCTAACTACACTCTGTACAATCTCCATAGGAGGTAAATACGTTGTGTGATCCAATGGGTTGTACCTGAAACATATCAAGGCATAATGCACAGAACAGTCTGTATTGCAGGGGGCAGTAGGCTTGCAGTACCCCAAGTCATGTAAGTAGTTGCAATATAGGTGGAGTATATGGTACTGTACATCCACATACCTTGTGGCAGCTCACCCCTGATACCCCCACATTTGTAGCAGCCTAGGTCTTTTATGCTTCTCCCCCCCTGGACTCAATAATACAAAGCCATAAACCACTGTCACATCCACTGGCCTCTGCAGTGCATAAGGGCACACATGTGTTGTGTAGGTGATGCCCACACATATATGGCCCCAGCCCCAGTGTATGTGTGGGGGATACAACAGCAGTGTACTAACGGCTGCAATGGCAATGTGATATACTCACAGCCCACTACAGCACAACCCTCAACAGCATGACAAATGTGCAGGGCTTGTTATATAGATGGGGGAACAGAGGCTGGAACACAGGCATATATGTGGAACACTGTTGCCATACACTAAGCAAGGTGCTGGTGTTACAGGATAGTCTGCAACATACCCTTAGTCAGGGAATTGTGGTTAGATATGGACATGGATGTAACCATGTACCGGTAGCATGCAACACACACTGCCAGTGTCATATCTGATACAGGGCTTGTGTGGTGGACGGACATCACATGATATGCATACCTCTGCCTAACAAGAGGTAGGCCACAGTAGTGACCTATGCAGACAGAATGCATTCCAAGGTACTCTAGTATGTACACACACATGCACACACACACACCCTGTAACACCAGTACTATGCAAAACATCACACAACTCTACCCACAGTCTGTCTGTAGTTCCTGAACCTCCTACAGATGTGTCCGCTCTGAGTGTGCATGTTCTCCTGTGAGAGGTATTGCTACCTGCTGCCTGTATCACTGATGCCCACACACAGGATGGATGTCCGTCACACAGGGATGTGAAGGGACCACGGCCACATACTGCAGGGATTTATAGTGGGTGCTTGCCATGACAGTGGTAATTCAATGGAGTACACATGTGTCATTATATATATATGGCTATCTGGATTGGTATGTGTACATATATTTCCACCATATGTCCTTGACATGGAGTGTAGCCGTACCCCAGCCCCTACAGGCACAATGTTGCAGTGCAAGGGGATGTCAGGTATGTACAGCATGTATATTACTAGCCTGTTGCTACTGTCATTGGGATTGTCTTCATAGACATGGTGTGTGCGGATGCTGACATCTGCTTATAACATGTGTGCCATTGGCTACTGGCAGACATCCTACGGACATCATTGCAAAGTACCACTGCTAGCATGTAATGCCCCTGTGGAGTGCAGCAGAGATATTGGCCACTTCATATGGAACTTCGGACACACCCTGTACAGTCCAGAGGTATGCACATATTCCCTTAGTGCACCACATGTGTACTTGGCCTGACAATATGGATGTAGATAGCCATGTAGATGGGTATAACACATAGCAACTGGTATACATTCGGCACCATAAGTGTTGGAGTCACACACTCCTGTCTAGCCTGACACATAATGACCGCTGGTACAGGGTTGCCATGGACACATACTACCCACTAGATATTGACATACATCTGTACAGCATCCCACTGGTCTGTCTGACATACCTGACATTTAAGGGAGGCCTGGAAGCAGTACATCTGGCAAGTATCTGCACATGACATGCCACTGGTTAAGTACACTATGCTGCTAGGCATGTAACAATGCACTGTGTAGGCTACAGGCAGACTGGCTCAACACTGGCCTGCATCTTGTATGGGGGAATGCACATGTACTTGCATATATAGCAGGCTCAACAGCCATGTCACAGCACAGTGTAAGATACACCTGTGTGACAGTGCATTACCACAACCAATGTGAACACAGCCACAGCCGCATATGGTAGGCTAGCATAATATTACAGTATATGGACTATCTGTTCTACACCATCCTCATATGTGCCAGTCACTGAATGTCCCTACATATACTGGGCTGCTACACAGTCTGATCAGATGGCTATCTGTGATTTTGGACATGTGTGTGTATGGCCCTACAAATGTGTACGGTGAAACGGTACCATATAGTGGGGCAGCATGTAACATCTGATAGACGGGGAGGTAGGACAATGACATCTACCACAGTCTGTACACAGACTAAAGTACATATTAACAATACACACACTGACAACATTTACCATCATTACACAGACCTCAGTACTGCACAAACATCCACAGAATGTCCAGCTTATGTCATGAAATATAACCCCTACTGTACATGACATGTTTAGCACTCTGATATATCACTGGCTTGTTAGCAGATATGATGACACTATTTATGGCATGCAGTACATATGCACCACTTCATGCACGCCATATGTACAAACATTGACAGTGGTGTGGCTTACAGCACATACACAAGGCCAGTGTAGACATGTTGTTGTGATAACCTTGTATATTTTCCATTGTAACAGTGTTTGTTGCAACATATGTCCTATGAGAGATATGAAGTCAGTAACTGTCATGGCCTTCACCATCTACAGACTGCAATCCTTACACTACGTCTGCATTCCACAGAGGGATGCACTGTGGATAACACATGAAACCATAGGCACAACACTGTCCAGTCTGCAGATGTCCCTGCAGATGGGGATTCCTCATATACATGGAACTGATATGGCAGGTATTACTACATGTACGACAGGCATATCCAGACAAACACTATTAAACCAACATTACTCCAAATGCAGTATAGCAGCACTTACAGTCTGTAGTCAGGTCAGGCACATCCCCCTCCTGTTTGTTGGCCTGTTTCCACAGTGTATGTTGTTGGAGGTGAATCCACAATCCATCTGGTATGCCATCTGCCAAGCAACAGATCTAGTTCCTGCTCACAGTGACTGAAAAGGCCCAACACCACCATGAGGTTCCTCTGTATTGGAATGTGTTTCCATGCAATTGGCTATGGGATTGTTACCACAGCTGTTCCACATGCAGTCAGCTAGGGGAGGGCTGCAATTCATGCAGAGACCATCAGCTGATCATGAGCATCACATAAAATACAGATGCTGCTGCCTAAGCAAGGCAGGTGAGGGTCCCCAATTCCACCAGAGAGGGAGTGGGGGAGGCAGGGAGAGGCAAATACATGTCAGGGAGGGGTGGGAGTATAAAACTGAAGCAAGTTTGTGACACACACCTACCAGCACAGGGTATCAACCCCCCAACAACTATGTAGTGCTATCATAGTTCTATGCAGTTATTGGATACACCACATGGGTTACCTGATGTGGAGCACTCAGAACATATATCTGAGGGTGAATGACATCTGCAACAGGGATACATTAGCTATACGGTAGGTGTCGTACACGTGCCTGTCTGCATGTACAGGTGCCAGCGTCAACACAGGCACACTCTCACAGGGATGCACACACATTGACACACTTGGAAGGCCCAAGAGTGCAACATGTCACTAGTGGGATTGCCACAACACATCAATGTGCAGGTATCACATGCACCACACGGGTCATACAGAGGCCGTATGGGCAAAGGGTATGAGGAGATGTCACACATCTGACAGCATGCTTCAGTATGCCCTGGGAAGTTGTAGTGAGTGTGGATGTGGACATACGCACCATACAACACACACACACATGAACACACAGGGTGCCAGTTCTGACATGCATGGGTGCATGTCTACATGGGTGTGTGGTGGTCAACTGTGCCAGCAGGCTATACAAGGGTAGATGATGGGTATACTCTGGCATCAGGCCACATGACAATGGTCTGCATTGTGGCTCAGGCCTGTAGTTACTGCTTTTGCTCACACAGGTGGGTATTGCATCCCCATCCAGTCAGCTGGGTGAGTATTGTGTGTGGCCAATGCTGCACACCACATGCCATGTATGTGTTCCTTAGTCCATGACATGGATGGTGTCTGGGATGTGCACACCTCCCACATGCATGTACAGTGACATGTGGAACTGTACCTGGGGTGTCTGGCCTATGTTATAAACACAAATTATCACCAGATGTGCCAGTCTTGCCCACCTTTGGCAGGAACTGGTACTGTGCAGCAGGTTTACCCTTCACCTACATTGATGGCATGCCAACAGTGTGCCCTGATGTCAGTGTCATCTGTCCATACAGGACATGTTGTCAGGCATGGTATGTCCATTGTGAGTCACATGTGAAGGCACCACAGGTGGTGCAGGTGTCCATTGGGGAACATGGTAGAGGTGCACTGTCTGCATGTATTTGCATATTGGACAGATGGACAGGGTGGCATGCCCTCTGTAGCCCATTGCTATCACTGCATAGCTACTATCAGTGGCCAATATGCAGTGCACTACCCACGTATTGCATGCAGCCTATGCATGTGTGTTCATATGACAAATGGGTTGAGTGTGTGCTCTGGGTAATAGTGGGGATGCTAACTTGGATTGTCTGGCCTTAATGTAACATGTATGGGTATGGCTTTGCACCCCAGCCTCCCAGCTAATTTACATCTGTTATCCCTGTATGGTTGACATTGTGATATATAGTAGGGCCACCATAAAATAAATTAGCAAAATCCCCTCCACAATGCCCACAGTTCACACACACACACACACACACACACACACACACACACACACACACACACACACACACACACACACACACACACACACACACACACACACACACACTTGCCAAGTCTGGGGTTAGAATACCTAACTAACTATTTTATCACACTACGGCAGTACGTAGTTACAAGATGTGCTATGGAAATTACTGGGCTATGGTTTCTCCAGAGATGTATTTCTAGGTGCGTGACATCCGCAGCCCTGCCAGTGTTGTGTATATGAACTGTACTGAATGTGAGTAGCCTAGAAAGCATTTCTCTCTACACAGCCAGAGACCAAGACATGCACACATACACACAATCACACAGTTGCTAAGTCTGGGGTTAGGACTATTACCTAACTAGTTTATCAGTACAGCAGTACACAGTTATGGGACGAGCTATGGGGATTACTGGGATACAGCTCCACCAAAGGTGTATTTCACATTGGATGACCTCAGCAGGCTTGTCATGATACTGCTATGGGGAGGGCAGTGTGTCCATGGGCTGTAACACATTCATGTTGGGGTTGACATGCCACATGCGGGCACACACAAGGTCATATGCCACAGGTGCATGTATACAGCTACTAGGTGACATCTTCCTTGTACAGTCATGTTGCACAGCTGGCACGGGCAACATGCCGTCATGCTGACAGATACTGGTGGCTAGTATCTGCAGTGAGTGACACCTGCACCTCATGTGTTTGGGGCCCTTTGGCTGTGTGCTGGGTGGGACAGGCCCAGATGTCTCCTTGTCACCGTCACCCTCTTCAACACATTTATGTCCATCTACCTTTGGCTTATTATAGCGTGTTGTCCTTACATATATGTCTGTATTCCTATCCACTGTGTATGCAAGTCAGGAATCGTGCATACTGACATGGGTCAGCACTGAGAACTGCAACTGCCAGATATGCCTGGTCCACTGTTGTTTGCTGACATGGCCTTCTTGGGTTTAAGTGTGTGAGCATGCCCAGTATGGGCTTTCAGTATGTTGTTGACTGACATTGCCTTCATTCTTCTAAGTGTGTGAGCATGCTCAGTATGGCCATCTATATTGCATGTGTGGATCATATCCAGGTGGTTTGTACTTCGGTGCTGACCTTTGTGCTGTACAGTGACAGGTAGCATGCTGTGTCTGCAAGGTATACATCAGTCATTTGGCATTGACTGCTGCTACATTTCTGCTTAGCGGGGGGGTACACTAAACTGTTTCTACATTTCTACACAGGGGTGAGGGGGCACACCTGACTGTTACCATAAGTGTACATGGGATGGTGGGGCACACCTTACACTTTTACACAGTTGCTAGGACTGTACTGGTATGTCGAGTATACCATTTCAGTCTGTAGTCTTACCTATTGTGCTGGCTTGAAGCATACCAGTGTACTACAGATCGTAGCCTTCACTCCCTACATATTAGTTTCTGATTTCCTAGCCTTCACAACTGACATCCAACTGGCTGGCCTGCTGTAGTCTGTCTGTATAAGGCTGGGGTAGGGGTTAACCGTGGGGCTCATTCAGAAGCCATAGTACACCATTGGTTTGTGTTTGTCTACACCTATCCTGCTGGCTGTGACTGTTGTTGGATATGTGCACTCCCCGACTGGCATGTGTGAGTTACTTACCTTGTGGGTGTCTCAGTATTAAGGGTGGTGATGCAGGGCTGCCTATGTTGGATGCACATAGTACACTCCCTATACATGGTTGAGCACAGGTAGTGTCATGTTTGGCATCCCTTTTACTGTATCTGCGAGTTGGAGAGAGGTGTCATTCCCTGGGGCCCTACTGTGTCAGTACATGTGCTATGCATTGACTCTTGGCCAAGGCCAGGGCCTACTGCGCATGCCTCCTTCTGCCTACTGGAGCAGGGTCAGGTTGTTCCTCCTCCAAGTCACTCTGCGCCTGTGCAGGCCTTGGCACTGGTGGGGGGCTGTGTAGCCATGCCCTGTGCTGTTCCTGCTGCAGCTGTTTCTGCAGGATCATATTGTGTAGCATGGCACATACAAGGACAATTTGGGTACATGTAGTTGGTGAGTACTGCAAAGCTCCACCGGATGTGTCCAGGCACTGGAGCTGTGACTTGAGCATTCCAAACACACACTCTATTATGATTCATGTTTGTGCATCATTATGGAGTTCTTGTTCGGGTGTGTGCATTTCTGATGAGTGTCATCAGCCATGGCTCCAGTACGTATCCAGCATCCTTCACTAGGTGACCATGTGGGATGTCCCTATTGTCAAATCTCTGGTACAGCTGCGTCAGATGCCAGATGTGGGAATCATGGTAGCTTCCAGGGCAGTCAGCACACACATTCATTATTATGCCCTGGGCATCGCACATGACCTGGCAACTGATGGAGGGGAAGCCCTTGCGGTTGATGTAGACCATACCCTGCTCACCTGGTGGTGCTTTAATGCATATGTGCATGCAGTCTATTGCACCCACTACCTCAAGGTATTCTGCTATCTGGTGGAAGAGACACATATTGCTGGCCAACGCCTCACGGGTGATGGAGAAATATACATGCTCATGAACATAGGTTCATAGGTTCGTAGGTAGGTACTAGGCTATTGGCCCTAGGGCCTATATAAGCCTAGCCAAAAAATGTACCCTGGTTTTTGCCACACAAGAAAAGTATTTTCCTGTGCCCCTGTTGAGCAAAGCCACAGAAGTGATCCCTGGGGTGAATTTCCCATTTCCCATTCAATCCTCAAGATTTTTCATGAAGAGTGCTAATGAGGAGCTCTGTTTGACATAGATAGGTAGTCTGTTCCAGAGTATGGGAAGTCTCTGGGACAGGAATCTATCCCTCCAGCATGTTCTGTTTATTGTGGTGACAAGGTTTAGGTCCCTAGAGTGTGTAGCTCGGGGGATTGGGATTTCTTTAAGTGGAGCATGTCCAACAGCTCTGGGTTTGACATAGCTTTGTATGTTAGGCAGAGATCTCCCCTGAGTAGGCGATATGCGATGGAGTAAAGCTGTAGTTTTTTGAAACGGTCTGCATAGGGCATCTGTTTGAGGCCAGTAATCCTCTTTGTGAGGTATTTCTGTGGTCTTTCCAGTTGTTGTAGATGTCTTGTAAGGTATATACCAAAAGGGGCATTGTACTCTATAATGGGTCTAATGAGTGATGAGTAGAGGGAAACAATGACCTATTTTTTTCTGGATGAGAATCCTTTTGTGATGAGATGAGCCACGTAGATGGATTTCCTGACCACTGTGGCGATGTGATTATCAAAGGAGAGACTACTGTCCACCTTTGTCCCAAGGTCTCTTATCACATTTTCGGCATTAAGTAGACTACCAGCTAAGTGGTAGTTCATGGGTACAGAGTTTTTACCAAAGGGGATGACAATACACTTTTTGGCATTGAGCTTCAGGCCATGGCTTTGACACCAGGTATCTGTCTCAGTGAGGCCCTTTTGTAGTTTGTCCACATCATTAGGAGTTTTGATTATGGCTCCTAGTTTGCAGTCATCTGCAAACTTTGTTAGCCAAAGACCTTCTGTGTTAGCCTGCACTTCAGAGAAGTAGATACCAAACAGGAGAGAACCCAGGACTGAACCCTGTGGTACTACACTTGTCACTGGTCTGAAGTCAGATTTGGAATCCGCTATTTCACAGTGTGGGTTCTGTCCATGAGCCAGTTGGCAACCCATCTTGTGACATAGGGATTTATACCTAGTTTAGTGAGCTTATCTATAATTCCAGAGTGGGTGATGGTGTTGAAAGCCTTGGCAAGATCTAGATAAGCTGTGTGAACCATTTTACCCTCATCTATGGCTTTGGTGATTGCTTCAAATAAGTCAATCAGGTTTAGGAGACATGATCTGCCTTTTACAAATCCAAACTGGGTAGGGTCCAGAGTTTGGAGATTACCAATGTCTTTGTTTATGAGTTCCACGATGATATGTTCCATGGCCTTGCAGACCAGGCTCATCAGGCTAATGGGGCGGTAGTTCCCGGGGTCCATTGTGGCTCCCCCTTTGTGGAGTGGGATAACCGTTGTGGTGCGCCATTCAGTGGGTACAAAGCCTGAGGTGAGGCTATGACTGAACATGGTACTTAGGTAGGGTGCCAGTTAATTCTGTAGTTCATGTAGAATGCAGCCTGGGATATTGTCAGGTCCCATGGATGTTGTGTTCTTGGCTTTGGAGAGTGTGTTTTTTACCTGTGCCACCGTGATTATAGGAATTTTGCATTCATCCGGTATAGAGATGGGCCCTCTAGGGGGTGAGTGGGGGGTAAAGTTAGCACTGAACCTATCTGCTAGGATGTTGGCAATATCAGTTGGTTCTGTATGTTTTGCACCATTGTGCTGTAACTCAGAGCAGATCTGAGTGTTCCCACTGAGATTCTTGACATAGCTATAGAATGCTTTGTGGTTGTCTTTAGAGTCAGTGACAATTTTGTTTTCGTAACTAGCTTTGGAGGATTTTATGAGGGATCTCAGCTTCTTACTGAGGTTGACCAGGGAGTTCCTCCAGTCATGGGATTTTACTCTTTTTTGCAACAGTTTCTTTCTTCTGTTGTAGAGTTTGTTTATGGCAGAGGACCACTAGATTGGCTTCCTTTTTTGGAGGATAACATCTTGGTTCTATTAGGGATAGCATGATCAATGCACTCGTGTAAGTGCTTATAAAGTGCATTTGTGTAGGATTCAGCAGTCATACCTCTATTATCCATCTGCATGGGTGTCGTGAAGTTTGCCACTTTTGTCTTAATAAGTGTGAAGTTGGCTTTGGAGAAGTTTTTTCACGATGGTTTCCCTAATTGGGGGTGGGGTGGGATGTGGATGTCTAGGCTGATTAGCTTGTGGTCAGATCTGATCAATGAGGAATTGACTGCTGGTGTGGAACTCCGGTTTCCCATGTTGGTAATGACCAGGTCTAGGATATTGCTGCCCCTGGTGGGGGTGTGAATAAGTTGATCCACGGCATTGGAATTTATGAATTCTAGAAAACCTTAAGCAAAAGAGTTGGTACATGAGTAGTTTTCCCAGTTAATAGTGGAGTAGTTGAAATTGCCCATTATTAGGGTGATGGGTTGTACCCTAATATTTTCCAGTGTATCAAGAAATGAGGAGTGGGAATCCTGGGGCATGGTGGGGGTCTGTAACAAGCTACAATTTGGATTGCGGTCTTGCCCAGAGTTAGTTGCACTTGGATAATCTCGGATGCATTATGCTGTGCAACTAGCCTGGAGGTGTGGATATCCTTAATGAATATGGACACGCCTCCACCTTTAGTGCTTCATTTTGGGTTAGGTGGCCGAAAGGTGTGGCATGAATTGTAGCCTGGTAATGCAGGGGTGCTCTCTGGAGCTTTGAACCAGGTCTCTGTCACTGCACAGATGTCAATGTTCTCCATTTTAAGGAGTGCCTCGAGTGAGTGCATTTTGAGGTTTAGATTTCTAGCATTGAGTAGCATTAGCCTCAGATTTTGCTTGCTTGTACCTGTTATGGTAGTGACTTTGTCATTTGAACCTTGCCTAAAAAAGGCACTATAGGGGTGGCAAGAGCCTTAGCTAGTATCCAGAATCCTAAGGGCGACAGGTGCAGGCCATCTCTGGCAAAGCATCGTGGTCTGTTGATCATGTCATCCCAGGCAGACAAATACTGGATCCCCTTAGAATGACATGTGCTGACATGGCATCCAGGAACTGATGGAGCACCCTGGATGCTGATGCCTGTGAAATCCCCATCATATCCCCAGTTGGTCTTTGGAAGGTACCTGGAGCTAATATTCTTAGACCTACACATACTGTGGCATCCACTGGGATGGGTTCCCCTCTGTTAGTTCTGTGTGTGAGGCGTGGCCGGCACAGCTCAACAATTTGCTGTCGGAGGTCCCTGTTCACCCTATAGCATTCCACTATATCCAGCTCATGTAGCCCTTGGTAGGTTACCCTGGGTCTGTACACTCTTCTCTGTCTCCTCACTGTGGGTTGTTCAGCAGCATTCACATCCTCACCACCCTCAGCCTCTTGCACGTGCTGGTTTATGATAGCAAATGCAGCCCCAAACATTTTTTCTCTTGCTTTTGTTTTGTAAAATTTCCCCATCTGTATACATCAGTGGTGCAGGGTTTTTGGTAAAAACAAGAGGGGAAAGGTGTTTGCATAGTTTATAGTGGTGTGCTGGGCTGGGCTGGTCTGCTGCCTGTGTAATTGGCTGATTCTGATACATTTCACCTTTCAGATAAGCTAGTTCTCCTTGATTACATTCCTAGTGCTGTTTTCCCTTCCCATTGCCTCCATGTTTAAGCCCATGTGCACACCACGCAGAGTGCTCATATGTGCACAGAGCTGCTTTTTCCTGGTTTAACTTCTTTTTTCTTCCTGTAGGACCTGCTGAGTGGCGCACATACACACTTACTCTTTGTAGAGTGTGCTAGGCAGATTTAGACACACCCCTGGCTTAGCTGTGCTAACCTAGGAGCAATCTCAAGCCACAGGTCTCCAATTCGCACACCCCCATGATGTCACCTATATCATAGTCTTGTATCCAGCTATTTACACTCTTACACTCTTGGGACCTGCCTCACACCCTGGGAAAATCTGGGATTCACTAACCTTTCCCTCATTTGCATAGGATTGCCTAATATTGCATAGTTACATGTCCCACACTGAGCTTCCCCCCTTAGCAACCACTACTCACTGGCCAAGTTGTCTTTTGCCTGCCCTTGACTTGCATGGCAGAATACTGATTTTGGTTAGAATGGTCATTTTCAGTTTATTTTATTATTTTCCCCCCGATCCCGTTTGCACGCCGCTGCCCTATGCTTAAACAGCTGAGATCGGCAAAATGAAAATATAAGTTGTTTTATTACATTTTTAAACAGTTTGCAATGCCAATGGACTTTTACTTGGCCATTTGCATGCTTCCTCAATAATATGCAGCCTTTATTTGGAGCTGTCATAGCTCCGTTTTGGAATATGCAGAAATATACTCGGTTAGTAACCGAGTACATTTCTGCAGATTGCACTTGTCTTGCACGGACTATTGCAAGCTTCCTGGATTGCAATATCAGTTAATTTGCATAGATTTCTCCAGCAAATTAGGTGATTTTCATACCAGGGCTTAGTCCATGCAAGATTAGTGCTGGAGCTCTCATGCACACCCCTGCCGGCTGTTCCTGGATCGCATGGCAGACATATTGCCTGCGTGAGCTACTGCACTCATCTTGCACTTCATGCAGGCTTTTGAGAATCCAGGCGTCTATCTCAGAGACAAAAGCGCTGAATAAACACTTGTTGCAGAGTTCTGTTTTTGGCTTCTGTTTCTGAGTTACATCATGACAGTTCATATTCCTAGCATATATTTACTTGCAAACATCTGTATTTTTCTCCATATATCACATTTCCTTAACATGACATTGGAATAGTGCAGCAAGATGTCATTTTAAAAAAAATGCAGTGCCAACAGGACATAGTAAGCCAGCCTTATTCTGGTTAGGTATTCATACTTATTGCACTCTTTCATTGCATATTTATACCTATAACATTCATTTTATTGTACAGAGCAAGACAGATTAATGAGGATTTAAAAATTAAGACTAAAACACTGTGGAGATGTTCCTACATGTCCCACATAACATGTTGCTGCTATTCCAACATCATGGTCCAACATCTGCATCTGTCTCTAACTCTCTCTGTTCACCCCCTTCTTCTTCAATATGTTATCAGCGTGCTTCAGTAGTGTTATATTAATGCTGTGAAGTTGTTATTCCTTTGTGGCATTATGAGACAATGCTCAAATGAGTAGAAAGATTTGCAAATTATTTCAAGGGTTGTAATATAGCCATTAGCTAAATGTTACTGCGTGTTTTTGGTTCACTAATTCATGTGTCCCTGTTGGCTGCATATTGCTATGATCCACCATTTTCCTTTTTCAGTAATAATCTACTTTGTTCCTGCCTCCACCCTGCTGATATATCTTCCTCCTTTTGTATCAATATTATTTGACCAGTGCATTTGTACAGTGTGCGACACCAAGCAACATATGCAAAGAAGGCTGAATGGAAATACACAGCTTATGACAATATCTCTGAATTTGATTGCCTTCATCTGCATTACTGAGTCTCACTTTGCACCACTGTGCTAATCTATGTTTATTCAATTTACTGTAATTTTAAACAAGATGAAGAGTTGGATGTATGGATTGCAGTTGACAATAGGGTAATAAAGATGGTTACATATATTAACATTTCCTGAAATCGCCTGTTAAATATCAACTTTCACAAATATTAATTTATAATTGATGTATTAAGATAATACTCAGATCTAAATGTTTTTCTTGGCATGGTGAACATGTTCAAATGCTTATGGATGACATGTTTCATGATGGTTTGTCTGACTACTGTGTCTGTAAATGCTGGCTAAACCATTACTTAACACATTTTATCTTCCTGCTATACTACTCTACCTGCTACCACTTGTGAAAGCTGTCTTGTAAAGATCTTTGTGTAGAAGTTGGCACACAGCAACATAAGGTACTGATAATTACCATTGTAAGTTCAACACCTCAGGATATGATTCTGCATGTGGTTACATGTTGCCATCAGTAGCACTGAAAGACTACAATTTAAAAAAAGGGAAAAGCCAAGATTTATAGTTTTCTTTTGCATAACCTTTGCATGTCAGTATGACTGTTGTCAAAAGATAATCATTATTTATGAATGATGTTGACTCACTTAATTCAATTCTTTAAAGTAATGTCTGCTATACGGTATTTACACTTGCACTATGTTACCAACCTGGTTAACTTATTCTCACAAAATCCATCCCTGTCATTTTGCAGAGCACTGTTTATGTCTGAATTACATGTTTTTCTTGCCAATCCACATAGGGCAATTATGAGACAATACAAATGTGCAATCACACAAATATGGATTCACAGCAATATTTGATTAATAATCCACTGGTGTGCAACAGTCAATGTTTATGTCAGCCCATTTTGTGGAACATGTCAATGTCCCTCACAGCAACAAAATGTACAGTAAAGACAGTAACTATATTTCATTAAAAAAGCATGTAATTGCATGTGACAATCACAGTAATGTTACATTGTCCTGTGCACTGATATCCATTTGTTGCATGATCTGTGATGCACAGCACCATCTCTTCCATTCATGCTTCTTACAAATATTCCAGTATTCAATTTCATATACATATTGTCCATCGTCTACTGTGGCACTTGCTATTAGTACATTGCTCTCTACATTGTGTAACTTAGATAGGTAGGAGGTTCGATATCCAATATGAAAGACTTGTGTGTGGGTGTGTCTCTGTGTGTACAAGAGACTGTGTGCATCACTTGGTGGTGTAAACACTTCTTCTGAGAATAATACATTTAACTGTTCTCACAGCTCACGTATCCCAATTTTTACAGATACATCTTTCCTGAAACACACTAATGAGGTCATCTTGACAAAAAGAGCAATGTCTCCCCTTAAGCATCAGACTTCCCTTGCAACACATGTGACTGATGCAGTACTCTCTAGATTGCTTAACTTAGATAAGTAGGAGGTTCAATAATCAACAAGGAACATGTGTGCGTGTGTCTCTGTGTGTATGTGAGACTGTGTGTATCACTCGGTGGTATATTCACTTCTCCTGAGAATAATGCATTTAACTGTTCTCAAAGCTCCCTTATACTGAATTTTACACAATTGTAGAAGTGCAATCTCTTCACTCAAAAGCCAGACTCCTCTTGTGGCACTTGCAACTAGTACTGTGCTCTCTTGATTGTATAACTAGATAGGTAAGAGGTTCAATACCCCTTATGGTAGACTTGTTATTTGTGTGTAATGCATGTTGCTGTCTCCATTTCCTCTGAAGAGGATACATTTAAATGTGCATACAGCTTCATTATACCAACTTTTACACAAACATCCTGTATGAAACATACTGTTGAGGTCATCCTGACAAAGTGCAATCTCCTCCCTTAAGAGTCAAACTTCTCCTGTGGCACTTGCAACTAGTGCCATGCTCTCTATATTGTGTAACTAGATAAGTAGGAGGTTCGATTGCATAACTAGCTAGGTAGCAGGTTCAATACTCAATATGGTAGGCTTACATGTGTGTGTGTTGCCGTCTGCATTTACCCTGAAGATGATGCATATAAATGTGGCCACAGCTCCATTATAGCAATGTTTACAGAAACATCTTGCATGAAACATACTAATGAGATCATCCTCACAAAAGTGCACTCTCCTGTTACAAGTCAGACTTCTTCTGTGGCACTTGGTATTAATACAGTGTCCTATAGATTATGTAACTAGATAGGTAGGAGAAACAATACCTGCCATGGTGGACGTGTGTGTGTGTGTGTGTGTGTGTGTGTGTGTGTGTGTGTGTGTGTGTGTGTGTGTGTGTGTGTGTGTGTGTGTGTGTGTGTGTGTGTGTGTGTGTGTGTGTGTGTGTGTGTGTGTGTGTGTGTGTGTGTGTCCCCGCATGCATGTGTGTATAAAATGCATGTTACTGTCTTCATTCTCCCCTGAAGAGGATGTATTCAAATGTACATGAAGCTGCTTTATGCAAACATCCTGCATGAAAGACACTGTTAAGGGCATCTAGACAAAAGTACAATTTCTCCTCTTAAAAGTTAGACTTTTCCTGCAGAACTTGAAGCTAGCACAGTACTTTCTAGATTGTATAACTAGATAGAAAGGAGGTTTAATACCAAATTTCTTCTTATAGGTTCACTCATAGTAGACTTTTATGTTTGTGTGGGAGATTGTTTACAGTTAGGTGTGCATGTGCTCAGTCACCCTGTACTATGGATGAATGTTTTAAAATCATAGATGACTACACCATTCCTTAAGCCCATCTTTCACATCCACAACTTCATTGCTACAGAAGAGTATAGCTAGGCATATTGTTTTTAATGTAATGATTACTATTTTCATGTATTATGTAAATAAAACTTTGCTTTCTTAGGTAATACTATGTCCCAAATTTGTAAATTACTGCTTCAAATAACAGTGTCATGGGCTGAAATATATACATTTAATGTTTTTATAGGGAAAGTGATGCACACATTTCTTAAATGGAGTGGAGGAAGAATGTTTCCATTCTTCAAATGGCAGGGAGTTTTGTGTGGCATCAGTAAGAAGACATGATTACAACATGACATTGTCTGCCTACACCGCTTGTTCAGCACACTGATGAGGTCATTGCTTTGCAAGTGAATTGAAGTTATTTGCATGTCAGATTCTCCTGTGGCTTCTGCATGTCTTACACTGTTCTCTATACTGTGCAACTAGATAGGTAGGTTGATCGAATGCATTAGTGCTTAACATCTACAAGTGTGACTGCCAAAAGAGTCATGATTGTTTTACACACATTTGTAGTGGCAACTTTTACAAGCCCTGATTGGCTGTAAAAATAAAGTTATAGATATATCTCTTTGATAATACTCTGATGACATCATCCCTTTGTAGATGTTGTATGTCTCAATTGTGATTATTATTGCCCTGTGAAGCTGTCTGCTAATAACATGCTGTATAGATGTTGTATGTGGATAGATAGTTGTTTTGATTGCATCACTATTTCAATAGTGTGACAGTTATTATTGTCATATACCACTGGCCACCTCACAACTCCCTTTGTGTATTCTTCTAATTATGAGCTTGAATTACAGTAGCACTCTGTAACACTAGCAAATCCCAGCATCACTAGTGAAAAAAAAACTTTTTGTCCACACAGTGATTACATACAATTAACATACCTGTCAGTATGTCACATTTGGAGTGTGTTTTCTCCTGTGTTGCGTGACTTTGATAGCATGATTTGTACATTGTGTGACTACATGTGTAGGATGTTGGAGTCCAGCTATAAATGTGTCTTTTACCCTCGTACTGTATATACTATTCTGCAAAGACATACATGATGTGTAGCTGTACAGTGTTATTGTGTACATCAGACACTTTCTAGCATAAACACCCAGCTAATAAACAATGCTGACATCACCCCTTTAACTGTGCACTTTCTTAGTTTTACCACAACATGGCCATGTGGCATTTGTGATTCAGGCAATGATGTTTAGCCTGTGATCTTGGGTAGTTATTTGAAATCTATCCATTACTGTTTAGACTATACTGTGTCAGTGTTATTGTGACTGTACATGTCACTAACACTGTTGTCAAGCACATTGGCTTTGTGCACATATAGATGTTGATCCCTATTACTAAAACCTATGACAATTTGTCACACAACAATGATTCAATTCAGATTAATGATGACATTTGTTTCATGTTCCTTACATAACATGTGTAAGAAATATTATCCTGTGGTATAATGGAATGAGACAACATGCTGTCTGTTGTTGACATACTGCAGCAATTGTAGGCACACATATCTCTTCCAGAAATAACATGATGCAATGCCTTCACATAACCACATATCTCACAATTGTTCTGTCATTTGACCCATGGTGCATTCATGTTGTACAGTATCATGTATTGTCTGCTGTTAGATGCACATTCAGTGCCTATTAGCATTGTTGTGCCTTATACTGTAATGCATGAATGACATGTATCACAGTTATAACATGTCTTTTTTACATTGTGAAAATCTGCCACAGTCTATTTCATCTCAGAGATTGTGTACCGCAGATTCATATGATGTAATAAGTTAGGATGCATGAATTGTCATACTACTTGCAAGATTTCTGCCATGATGCTTGTGGTTCATCCAGATATCATTAGTTAGTAGAGTCACATGGCTTTCTGTTCAATTCCTGACAGGGGCAACATATGTGAATGTACTGATGTTACATAAACACCATTCTATCGAGTTGTTCATATCCATTTTTATGTAGTAATGATGTGACCCATATGATCATGAAAGGGTTCGCATCAAGATCTAAGGATGTAATGGTGCCCCTCTACTCTTCCCTCATCAGACCCATTATTGAGTACAATGCACCAATTGGAATGTACCTGGCTAGACATCTCCAGCAGCTGGAGAGACCACAGAGGTACCTAACCAAGAGGATTACTGGCCTCAAACAATTGCCCTATGCAGCACGATTGAAAAAGCTAAGACTGTTCTCTGTTGCATACCGCTTTCTCAGAGGTGATCTCTGTCTAACGTACAGAGCCATGTCCAACCCAGAATTGTTGAACATGCTCCATCTTAGCAAAACCAAATGTACTCGAGCTACATGCTCTAGGGATATAAACCTCAACACAACAATGAATAGAACATGCTGGAGGGATAGATTCCCTTCACAGAGACTTCTCTTACTATGGAACAGGGTCCTGATCTACATAACACAGAGCCCCTCACTATCACTCTTCAAGAGGAACCTTGATGAGTGGATGGGTAACAGAAAGTTCACACCGGGGATCACACCAACAGCACTACTAGATAGAGCCAAGGGTACTAGCTGCTAGTACAAGGGTCTAGGGAACTACTAAAGGGGCAGTGAATACCACACAACATGGCTGGGCTAATATATGCCTTCAGGCAGATAGCCCAGTACCAACCTATGAACCTATGAACCTATATATCATCACAGGTTGTGATTGCATGGCAATGAAATGTTTATTCGGGGCATGTCATGCTGTGAGTTGTCCTGTGATGCATGCATTGAGTATTGGCTTTTATAGTATGTTACACAGACTAGTGTTCACTTCTGAGACAGTATGTGTTCTTCATAACAGAAGCAGCTTCCTTGTCAAAGAACCTGTTATACTGTAACTCTCAGTGTTGTGTGGAGAGTAACATGTTCAGTTTTTTCCTGCATTCTGACTAAATCTGAGTGTTCATATTATATCCATACCTCCTGTGTTAACATGCACATTCAGTTCAATTATTTGTGACAACCGCATTGCTATCTGATGTGGCACATGTTGTCAGTGCAGGGGTCTGGAGAGATCCTTGTATAATAAACAGGGGGTTGATTCAAGTAACATCTGTCTATCAGACAAATGTGTAAGACAACAGTTGCTTACACACACATACTCTAACGACTAGCTTTTTTAGTCATTTTCATATTAGGTAGGTCATCAATACACCTTATTTGGTATGATAGTGCTGTATGCATGAGGGTGCTCTTCCTCATGTGACCTATATGCACACGTCTCTGGTGCCCCTTACTGTTATGCAGCTCTCTGAAATCTGTTCACGTGTGTGTTTTAAAAGGATATGATGTGAATGTTTCTTAGTTCATTCCTTGCTCATATGCATTACATTTTCATGAGATAATTATGCTCAGTATTGGATGTCTTAAGCATGTGCTTAATACTGCAATTGTTTCTATCACAATATACAGCTTAATGGCAGATGATTCTGAAGACAACCACAACGCATTTTATAGCTATGTCAAAAATTGCAATGGCAACACTCAGATCTGCTCTGAGTTACAGCACATTGGCACTAAATATACAGAACCAACTGATATTGCCAACATCCTGGTAGATAGGTTCAGTGCTAACTTTACCCCCTCTCATCCCCTAAAGGGCCCATCTCTATACTGGAAGAATGCAGAGTTCCTGTAATCATGGCTGCACAGGTAAAAACCATACTCTCCAAAGCCAAGAACACAGCATCCACTGTACCCTACAGCATCCCAGGCTGCATTCTACATGACTACAGAATGAACTGACACCCCACCTAAGCACCATGTTCAATCATAGGCTCACCTCAGGCTTTGTGACCACTGAATGTCACACAGTGATGGTTATCCCACTTCACAAAGGGGAGAGCCACCATGGACCCCAGGAACTACCGCCCCATTAGCCTAACGAGCCTGGTCTGCAAGGCCATGGAATGTATCATCATGGAACTTATAAACAAAGACATTGATAATCTCCAAACTCTGGACCCTACCCAGTTCGAGTTTTTAAAAGATCATGCCTCCTAAACTTGATAGAATTCTTTGAAGCAGTCACCAAAGCCATAGACGAGGGTAAGGTGGTTCACACAGCCTATCTAGATCTCACCAAGGCTTTTGACACAATCCCCCACTCTGGAATTATAGATAAACTCACTAAACTAGGTATAAATCCCTATGTCACAAGATGGGTTGCCAACTGGCTCATGGACAGAACCCACACTGTGAAAGTAGCAGACTCCAAATCCGACTTCAGACCAGTGACAAGTGGAGTACCACATGGTTCAGTCCTGGGTCATCTCCTGCTTGGTATCTACTTTTCTGAAGTACAGGCTAACACAGATGGTCTTTGGCTAATGAAGTTCAAAGATGACTACAAACTAGGAGCCATAATCAAAACTCCTAACAATGTGGACATCCTACAAATAGGCCTCACTGAGACAGGTGTCTGGTGTCAAAGCCATGGCCTCAAGCTCAATGCCAAAAAGTGCATTGTCATCCCCTTTGGTAAAAACTCTGTACCCATGAGCTACCACATAGGTGGTAGTCTACTTAACACTGAAAGTATGATAAGAGATCTTGGGACACAGATGGACAGTAATCTCTCCTTTGATAATTACATTGCCACAGTAGTCAGGAAATCCTTCTACATGGCACACCTCATCACAAAAGACTTCTCATCCAGGAAAAAAGAGGTAATTGTTCCCCTCTGCTCATCACTCATTAGACCCATTATAGAGTACAACGTCCCTTTTGGTATGTACCTCACAAGACATCTACAACAACTGGAAAGGCCACAGAAATACCTCACAAAGAGGATTACTGGCCTCAAACAGATGCCCTACACAGACCGTCTCAAAAAACTTCAGCTTTACTCCATTGCATATTGTCTACTCAGAGGCGATCTCTGCCTAACATACAAAGCTATGTCAAACCCAGAGCAGTTGGACTTGCTCCACTTAAAGAAATCCCAGCCCCTCCAAGCTATGCACTCTAGGGACCTAAACCTTTCACCACAATAAACAGAACATGCTGGAGGGATAGATTCCTGTCCCAGATACTTCTCATGCTTTGGAACAAACTACCAATCTATATCAAACAAAGCTCCTCATTAGCACTCTACAAGAAAAATCTTGATGATTGGATGGAAAATAGGAAATTCACCCCAGGGATCACCTCTGTGGCTCTGCTTGACAGGGGCATAGGAAAATAACTTTCTTGGGTGGCGAAAGCCAGGGTACCTTTTTGGCTAGGCTTATATATGCCCTAGGGCCAATAGCCTAGTGCATACCTATGAACCTATGAACCTATGCAATTCCATAAATGTTTCTTACTGAATGGCTTGCATTGAGACCATCAGGAAATGTGATTGGTCCTGTATTACAATACTTTATTTTGTGCTGCTGCAGTTGCTGTTCCTTTACTGTTCCCCGTAACTGTATGTGAACATGCCCAGTATTACTATGTCAGACATGTTTGCAAATCAGCAATAGCAAAACTGAACTGTCATCCTCTCATTCTTGTCACTCGTCATTTATGTGCGTTGTTTGTTATTAGATTGGTATGTAGCATTTGCATAACCATACTGCACTTGATTGCCTGTCACATGCTTGTAAGTGATAACTCCCTTTCATATTGGTGCTACTGTCATTTCTTTGCATAAACATGCCCATGTATGAATTATCTAACATTACAGATGTAAGGTTCTTTTGTTCTTGTGTATACATGGCTAGATGGATAATACAATGGTGCTGTCAGCTTGCATACATCAATTCCTTATATACAATAACTGCATTCTGTGCATTCATCCCATAAAGTATCTTCTGCCCTTGCTGTTATCTCAAGTTAGCATTTAATTAACATGTATATCATATTTTCACTCCCCTTTGTTACATTGCAGCTTTATGTCCCTATCATGTCCTTTATCAGCATGTCCAATATCATTTTTGTGCATATCTGTGGAATCGACATTCACAATAATTATCATTACATCGATACCACAGGTTGCCTCATTAGCATTTAGCATGGCCACACATGGTGCTGCACATCTCTATGATAGGGCTGTCTCTGAATCAAAAAGGGTTACTGTTAGGTATACACCTTGAGAACACCTTGTTGTAACCTTTCTGAACAGACCCATATATATTAACAGACAATCCCCCCACCCCTATTCCACAACCCACTGCAGGACCCATGTTACAGATTGTTTCTGAGTTTCACTAACAGGGGACTAATATTGTTTGTTGACTGGGTGTGAACTGATGCAGTGCACATATGTAGTACATATATGGTATTAGGAGATATTTTGAGTTCAATATTTAATGTTTCAGCATTTTGACCTTTTAGAATATTGCATGCAGTATTAAGACTTTCATTATACCCCTATTCATTAACTTGTCATATGTCAGATGCATGTAAATATATATATATATATATATATATATATATATATATATATATGTATAGTTTCACTTCAGAATCCTGAAATATCACAATCCTGAATTTCAGAAACTTCATAATCTGGCAGCCCAAAATCCTGAACATTCAAAATCCTGAAAACTCAAAATCCTGAATCCCAAAAGACTGAAAACACACAAGATACATATACTGAGTATAGAGAACACAAACCAGATTATATTCCATGAAATATAAGCAGGGGGGCAAGCCTGCTGCATCCCCACACCCCCTGCTACTTAAATATATCAATTCCAAGACTACACTTCACTACACTATCATGAGTTATCTTGTAGTATAACGAGTTAAAAGGGAATGTTACTAAGGTTACAACAGGCAGTCATGAACACATGTGATGGTATGTTTGCCATTTTTTTCTGCTGAGTGTAGTCTTGGAATGTATATATTTAATTAGCAGGGGGTGTGGGGGGGTGCAGTCCCCCACATGAGGGGGGGTGCAGATGGTTTCCCTCTGCTTATACTTGGTGAAAAGTGCTATCATTTGTCTTGCATGTGTCGCTCTGTGTCCTTGTACTGGAATATTGTCATTCTTTGTCCTGTATATTTTTCAGTATTTTGTGATTCAGGATTTTGAGTTTTCAGGATTTTGGGTTCCAGACTATGAAGTTCTGGATTGTGATATTTCAGGATTCTGAAGTAAAACTATATATATATATATATATATATATATATATATATATATATATATATATATATATATATATATATACACACACACACACACACACACACACACACACACACACACACACACACACACACACACACACACACATATTTTATTTATTTATTTACATTTGTTTAGCGAGAAAGTCCACCTGGACACATGTCCTTATTCAGTGGAGGCCCGGGGAGAAACACTGCACATTAGGACTACAAAGTTTACCGATGACAGCAATCACATAGTACAACAAGATTTTAGCATATCAATTATACACAGTGAGAAAAGAAACTTTCAACATTATATTTCACAGCATCTATCTCAATGGTGAGATATATATTTCAGTTATACATTTATACATATACATCATGCAATTACCTATACATTATATCTCAATGGTGTAGCTTTTTTATAGTAAGGCATTTACAACATGAGGTAGCTGAGTAACACCACAGTAGAAATATAGTGAGAAAAGTGAGAGTGTAAAATATTAGGGGGGAGTAGGACAGTTGCACAGCCTAGAGTTAGAAGGGATGATTTAAGTTGTTTTTTGAAGTGATGTTTATGAGTAATTTATTCATTTTATTTTTGTATTTTACATTTGTTAACTGGGGCGTGTCTGAGCCGAAAAGGCACTTTTTCAGCAGAGGCCCAGGGAGAAAAGCTTCACACAGAAAAATAATTACAGATACATTTAGATATTTAGACATGATCAGTATGCACACAAATTACAATACACATGTTTTTACAGTGGTATGCAGCACATCAGCAGTTACAGTGGAGAGAAGAAACAAAAGAACATTAATTTAAAAATAAAAAAGGTAATTAATAGATTTGTGGTGAACAGCTGAAATTTGGAACATAAGTAGAATGCATACATAGTATGTAGGTAGAGTACATACATTGTACATTAGCCAGTGTTTGTGAGTAAGATTAAAAACTATTATCAAGTACTCTAGGTTTAGTATGTGTTCCTTATCCGCTTTCACTAGCCAGGGGAGCAGTCATTGCACTGCCAACTTTGCTTGAGATGTTGCCTGATGAGGTTTTTAAAGGAGGCTTTGGACGATGTGTTTTGTATGGTAGTGGGGAGAGAGTTCCATTTTTTTAGTCACTGAACTACTATATAGTGTGTCTCCAAAGCTATTATAGCTGTTAGTGATTTCTAGTAGTAGTTTGCTTGATGATCTAAGAGGCCTTTTGGCTGAGTGCTATTGTGCTAGGTTTCTGAGGGAAGGACACTTATTGGGGAGGTAATAGATAGAGTGACAGAGGCAGAGCTGATTGTAGGTTAGGAGGTTGGGCAGTTCAAGCCAGTGGAGCTGTCTCAAAGCAGTACAGTGATGAGTTCTATATGAGCAATTTGCAGCAAAGCAGGCAATTCTATTATAACAGGCTTCCATTTTGCTTAGTTCAGTTTTGTTGAGATTAGTCAGAATGGGAGAAGCATAGAGTAGGGTGGATAGAAGCTGGGAGTGAGCAATGGCTGATCTTGTGTTGTTGGTAAGAAACGGTTTGATACAGTAGAGTGATCTCAGTTTGGCATGTACATTTTTAATAGTTAAGTTGAGATGACTATCATATTTTAGGTGGGATTCTATGGCTATTCCCAATAGCTTAGCCTGTACCACTGGAGCGATTGGAGTAGCATTTATGAAGTAGATAGTGAATTGACTGTTATCAGTGTTTTTGTTAGAACTGGTTATAATCTTAAGCTGAGTTTTCTTTGGATTAAGGATAAATTGAGCTTTGGTAAGGTAGTTTTCAATGTCAGAGAATGTTAGATGAGTTGTTTGCAGAATGGTGGGAATATTTTGCACAGCACAGATTAAGGTAGTTTTGTCTGCATACTGAATGATAGATGCATGCTGTGTGGAGGTATAGAGGTCATTTGTGAAGACTGTGAACAGTAGTGGTCCTAAGATAGAATAATGTGGGACACCTATAGTTGTGGGCAGCTAGGTTGATCGTATGTCAGGGTATGTATATATATATATATATATATATATATATATATATATATATATATATATTTCAGAAGCTCAACATTTCAAAACTTTGAACTTCAAACAGCTGAGACCATAAGTTCAAAGTTTTGAAACTTAGAAAACCTAATTAGAATTATTTTTGTTTACATTTTAGCATGGGGGCAAACCCTCCCCTGTGTCCCCAACCCCCCTGCTAAATAAATATACCAACTCCAAGATCATACTACAGTGAGGAAAATGGTAATTATACAACCCCCCCATTAATATTCCAAAACATGCACGCTGATTGGTCAGCATGCCCATTGTAAATCATACTTATACTAATGGAAAAAGGTCCGGTCGCCCGGACATTTTCCATTAGTATAAGTCTTTTTTTTTTTTGTTGTTGAACAGCAACGGAAAACAGAAGAGCTCTGTTGCTGTTATCTCGCTATGTTAAACAAGTTTAACATAGTGAGATATCTTAAAAAAAGCAATGGAGATCTTCCTTTCTCCATTGCTTCCACACACAGCTCTGATGTATTGCGTAACCATACGCATGTGCAGTACATCAGAACTGCCGCAGAATACTGGACAGCTGCAGAAGGGCAGCAAGGAGTCATTATACAATGCCATTATTTAAGAAAAAAAAGTATTTTTTTCTTAAATAATGTCATTGTATAATAGCAATAACCCGCTTCTGGGTGTGGGTAATGCTGGATTTACCCACAGTTGTCTTTGTTTGGCCACTCGGGTTTCATCTTCATGACCAAACCACACCAACTGTGGGTAAATCCAGCATTGCCCACACACCAGGCATGGGTTATTGCTTAAATATCCCATTCCACACTGTACAGTGATCTCCATTCAAAATGTTCAAGGGTTCAAAAGTTCGATCTTATCATCTCAGCCTTTTGAAGTTCGAAGTTTTAAAACTTCCAACTTCTGAAGGGAATTATATATATATATATATATATATATATATATATATATATATATATATATATATATATATATATATTTATTCAAGAAGGTAAAGGATTAAAGGATTTGAATGGAACATTTAATTAAAATGTGCAACCTGTATGCTTGGTTTACAAACTGTGCTGAGATTTTTTTTCTTTTTGTTGACATTTGGCTTCATAGTTTAAATTACATTGCATATAATTATAAGCACTACCTTGCTTCATAAGGTGCTGTATAATTGTCTTATTCCACTGTGCAGCATAGCTGAAAACATAGATCATCAGCAGAATGTCTTCTCTTTACAGTCAGTGGCTCTGAGGGGAATCTGCTTTTGAACCTCTAAATTTTATTTACTTATTTGCTACCCAAGTAATACAACTTACCCTTCTTATCCTTTTCTGGCATGGCTCGGGCACCATTAAGTAGGTTATCAGCCAGCATGTTTTTGGGAAGAAACTGTGAAAAAGCAGTTTTCAAGGACTGACCAGAGGCAATGCCAGACACTGGCAATGTGAAGTCAGATATTTTGATATTACTCAATTTAAATACCCCACAGTATTTTGAAGAGATTTGGGCATGGCTTTAAGTAACTAACAAGAAAAGACGGCCCCCACATCCAACAAGATGGTTGCAGTCCCCATGCACACCTGACACTGTAAATAAAAAAAATCAACACTGATTATCCAAATTTTAAAAGCCTTGTGTTCCTTTGGTGGGTAGGTGCAAGGTGGCACCATCCTCCCGATGGCTGCTATGATTTCTTCTCTCTCTTTACACAAAAGTATTAGAGATTGTGACAGACAAAAGTATGATTACTACTGCACATCCTTTGGGTGTTTAAAGTAAGTTTCACTGACATCTTAAGGAATGAGCCACCATGCTGCTTTTTGTCCTACTCTGTAACTTGAAAGCTGTTCCATCTGCCCTGTTGTCTAAAGTCATAAACATACCATATCAAACTGTAAAAACGTGCATCAGCTGCAGTTTGTCAATGGACAGAAATTCTGCATATTCCTACAAAACTAATGCAGCATTTACGTCCTGTTCCTCTAGTGATGATCATAAAATAATAGGTGGATAATGTACAGCAGCTCTGAAAAGTATAACTCATATTATAGCTATCAAGTCTGCTAATTATCTGTTGTGGCTATCAATGGACCAGATCATGTGTTACAGTTATCACAAGAGTAGGTCAGGTATTACGACAATCAAAGTTGCTGATCATGAATTACTACGTCTAAAACTGTGGCTTTTATCATGGCTTTTAAATTCTACTGAATGTGTACAATGTCCTTTACAGCTGTAACTCATGCAGTATAGCTATTAAAGCTGCTGCTGTCCATGTATGACAGTTGGCAAAGCTGCTGATCACACAACATGGCTATCAAAGGTGAGCAACTAATTGTTCTTACATATGTATCTGCTCATTTGATAGCAGTCCACAATCCCAAACATTGGATGTTCAGCAAATCTACAATCAGGACATTCATTGCCTATTGAAAGCTGCACAGCAGATTTAGATCCCCATTGTTAAAAATTTGGACATGACAAGTAGCAATAAGTCCCCAAACCTGATCCACTTATGAGAAAAAAACAGTAAGCTGTGTAATTAAAAAATGAATATGGTGTGAACAACAGAATGTTGTAGAACATCAGACAATCCTGTAAATCCATTTTGTATGTTATCTTTAATAGCATATTAAATGCTATGAAGCCCTTAGATTCATGGCACAACAAACAGTGACCAACATATATATGTTCACTCCCCCATCCAACACATATGCACACACACACACACACACACACACACACACACACACACACACACACACACACACACACACACACACACACACACACACACACACACACACACACACACGCACACACACACACACAATCAGCGGTGCCACCAACCACCACAGAATGATAGGATGATAGGATCATATGAGGTTACTAGGCTATCGACCCAGAGGTCATTTCAAGCCTAGCCATTTCATCCCAATGTAATACCATAGATACACCACAAACATAGTTGCAATAATGAGCATTGGATAGGCTATCTATAGAAGATCACAGTCACAAAGTGTGCTTGAAATGAAACAACATATCAACTTGTAATCAAAAGAAATGGAAGCTATGCCAATTTTATGTTCATTTTATGTTTGTTTTCAGCAATGAGCTGAACTATGGAATGTGACTTATACAGTGGTCTGTGAGGTTCTCATAGCTAAAACTTTTCTCTGTACTTCTTTCAGTGAGACAGACAGAGAGATCAGTAATTATATAATTTACATTCCAAGCTGCAGATGACTTCTTTTTGATGGCTACTTTTTACTTTTTTAAGATGAATCTGTGTCATATAATCAAATTTGAACCATTGCAGAATAGTCATTTGAGGCTTGATCCTCTATTCTTTCTTGTCAGGCTGCTGTCTACTAGACTGAACTCTTGGTTTTATGTATGCATGGCTGTCTGCTCAACTTATAGTAAACCTAAACATACAAAACACTCTCTTTCACATGGAATCACCAAAACTGAAGGCAGACACGGCTGATAAATGACTGGTCCACTGCACCTTTTTACTCCTTGACAGAAAATCAGGCACAGTCACTCCAAGCAAGGAACACTCTGTCAAAAATTGTTAACTACCTTATGAAGTTAAACAGTATGTCTACACCACATAATGCAATACATATTTGCAAAGGCATTTAACTTGATCTGTTCCCTTTGATGTGGTTTTCTGTTTTTAGATTCTTGCTGTGAGAAAATAATTTCATGGTGATCAGAGAAATTCTAAAGTATCACATTTGGTTTTCTATCATGCCTCCAGCTATGGCATAATAAATGACTTAAAGAACTTGCAAAGTAATGAGCTACGTATCACTTCTAGTACAGGAAGCTGAGTGAAGCAGATGTCAGGCTTCTGTTTCAGAATCAGGCTACACTTACAAAACAGGGAACTTCTTACAATGATAAAACCCTTCATATAGCTCCAAAATTTATTTCTTTAAGATTAAATGTGCTTATTCCTCATCTACTTGCCAAACTATGCAAGTTTCTTACTATTACCATCTTATCAGAATCATCAGTACTGTGTAGGAGGGGGAGGAGTTATAACAAAGACGTTACAACTAGATGAAAAACAGAATTGTATTAAAAATCATTATCATATACAGATAAAACTGATTTGATTATGCAGCTAAAAGTCGACTCTTCTACTGCTACCTTCTCCATAATTGTATTGGCTGTATGGGCTTTTACTTTCACGCCATGTCAAAAGATCTATAGACATAGCATCCCTGAAAAACATATTTTTGGGACACTTAAAGAGCATATCAAAATGCTAATCTTTTCACAGAAGCTAACAGGTAACATATAACCATTATATACAATTTATATTTGCAAATGTATAGATGATGACATTTAGAAAATGCTATTGCTTTGCATTTGCATTTATGGGAAAAGTGTTAAAACATCTTGGCCAGGAATGTGGCTGAAAATCATCCCTGTAGCATTCCAGTATTTTAAGTTAGCAATCCAAACAACTTGCTAACTAGCTAGCTAGTTAAATAAATAAATAATTAAATAAAATCGTATATTTAAGTAATTGTATATACGTCTTAAGGTTTCATGAATATAAGTCCTACTAATAAATGTAACTCAAGAATAAATAAATTTTTTGTCTAATTATGACCAACTGTGTAGTTCCAAAATATTTTTTACTATACTACTCTGTGTTTTGAAGATATTAAAGGGGTATACTGTATTTGATAAGGGTATTTGCAGCTATCACCATTACCCAAGTACCAAATTAGCTAATAGCTGCTGGAGGATTATTAAAAACAGTAACCCTGTGTAATATACATGTAGGTCGTAACATTAACAATATATATTTTTATCACTTGCATGATTGCAGTGTACACATACTACTTTAATTACTGTAAAATATGGAGTAGTGTAGTTTAACATGTTTTGGAATCTCACCACAAATATCTGGACAAGCATGGTTTCTACATCTGCAGGGAACATTTTCATAAATACTGCATCATATGTATTGCAGAAAGGATGGGGTGGATGGAGAAATGCACCATTGAGGTATGCATGACAAAAGCAAGTACTCTAAACATACATGGTTGCTTCCTCAAGTAACTGTCTTACATTGCCAAATGATTAGGCCTTTTGTCATCTTTATTTAATAACAGTAAAAGAACAAACACACTTAAATAATACTTGTAATAAATAAATGATTATTTATTTTACATTTGTTAACCAGGAAAGTCTGACTGGACACAAGTCCTTTTTCAGAGGAGGTTTGGGGAGAAAAGCTCCACATAAAAGTAAGCTAATACAACACAGATACAATTAAAATATAACAAACACAGTAGAACACACTTAAATATACAATGTGAGAAACATGGCATAATTAGGCATAGTACTAGATAACATTTGTGTTTATATGTTTAATTAGTAAGATTGAATCCAATATAATAACAGCATTAGGAACAAGTAGGTTAGTTAGGAGCCATACATGGACATATCCAGTTTTTGGACAGGTGAGTTTTTAGCAAAGGTTTAAATTGAGGTGAGGTTGTGGTGGATATTGTACTGGGAGGTAATGTATTCCAGATTTTAGCTATACAGTTGGAGAAGAGGGATTCCCCAGCCTGATTATTGGCAGTGGACTTTTATCAGGGATTTATTATTGGATCTCAATGTTCTGGTACTGGGGTATGGTTATAGTAGATTTTTCGGGGCAGGTGTGTTTTCTTTCTGATTGAATAATTTGTGGGCCACGGTTAGTTGGGTGTAAAGTAGGAGTTGAGGAAACTTAAGCCAGTTGAGCTGCCTAAGCCTAAGACTCTACAGTGATGAGACCTGGAGTTTGAGTTGGTTGCAAATCTAGCGATTTTATTATAACATGTTTCAAGTTTTGCAAAGTCAGATTTCCTAAGGTTGGTGAGAATAGGTGATGCGTACAATACGGTTGAGATCAAGTGTGTTTAAGCTATTGTGGCTTTTGTGTTGTTTGTGAGGTAAAGTTTATTCCTATACAAAGTAACTATTTTTTTGTGGACTTTTGCATGGTTTGAGATATGTGGAAATCAAATATCATGCTATTATATATTTCAACTCCTAACAGCTTAGTATGGACAGTGGGAGAGATTCTGGTTTTGTTGACAGATTCTATAGTGAATGAAGAGGGGGCTGTTGTGCATATTGCATTTGTTAGGCAACCTAGTGGAACTTCAAGACTCAGTACTGCAAGTTCTGAAACTGCAGAAAACTAATCTTGATCTTCCTAAAATAATAGCAAAGTACAAACTTACCCCCGGATTTACTAATCTTCTGTGCAGGACTAGCTTAGTCCTGCACAGAAGCATCTGTTTAGGAGCAGGACAGCAGCGCGCCATGCATATTAATGAGGCGTGCTGCCTGACCTCCTAATCTTACATGGAGAGTGTAAGAGTGCAGGGGGAGTGTCTGAGAGCAGAGCTCTCAAAATATACACGCCCCCTGCAATGCAGAACAACATAAAGGCCTAAGACATGAGTGAGACCACTCATAGGTGTCTGCATATCCCCACCAACATTCCCTCTCATGTGCAACAGCAAGTAAATACAAATAAAATGAACAAACCCTTTTTTTTTTATTAAAAATCCGATTAAAGCTAACCGTAGGTGCGCGGGTGTGCCCATCGCTTAGCTACGGTTAATGCAGCTAAAATGGTTGAAGAGGATAACAAGGAAGATATATGCAAATGAAGCAGTATAGCAATAGTGTAGTGGGCAAAGCATTAGCCTTACAAGCAGCCATTCCTGGTTCGAGACCCACTTCAGCACATTCCATTTTCCATGTGAAATCAGTTTATGAACATTTGTATGCTGTATAACCTACTAAATAACATTTAAATGTGAACTGGAGTACTGCATTAAATGCACATACGAGGTGTCAGTGTCATAATGTTGCAAAGTCCCCAGATAAGCACATGTGCCCCATACAGTATGTGTACACAGGAAGCATGGATACAAATGGAAGGTAAAATGTGTAATGAATGACAACACCATATAGCTTCCAATTCCCCCACCTTCCCAAGAACCATTACATATAATTATCTAAATCAGTGCAATTGTAAGTGGGAGTAAGCACCAGTAAGCAAGTGTAAGCACCAATAAGCAGTAGTAGGCAGATGTAAGCACTAGTAAGCAGGTTTAAGGCCGTTTGCGTGGGGGTAAGCAATGCGCACACAGGTTAAGCAATACTGTAGCTAACTCTCTGTAAGCATATTTAACCAGAGGTTAGCATAGCTTACCCTCATGCAAACCCATGCAAACCCGCTTACAACTGCTCAAAAGTGCCTTAATCACCCTGTATCCAATGGCCCTTGTTCTGCCCAGCAACAAAATAAGCAGCAGTGCAGTTCTTGAACCCAGGACTCTATACACTATAGTCACAGTAGTAAACCACCAAGCCATCACAACAGTACAGAAGAATGAGGTATCACCAAACAAGTTCTCACTATAGTAAAATCAAACTGAACCTGTGAAAGGAATCACTATACAGTCATATGTTCCATAACTGACTACATAACATAAATATGTGAACTGAAGTACAGCAGTAAGCCCAGAAGTGAGGTGTAATTGTAATAGAGTGTTGAAGTCCCCAATAAAACACAAGGACCCCATACAGTGTACGTATACATGCATCATGGATACCAGGCATACATATAAGATGTAATGAATAAGAATTCAATGCCAAAAAGAAAATATAATGCAAAGTCTAATGTAAGCAATGCTAAGCATTGCACAGGCCAGCTTAGGAGGTGTAAGCAATGTGTAGACCAGCTAACTCAGTGTGCCCAGAAGTATACCCCTTTAAACAATGCCAACCCTAGGTAAGCAGGTTTGCCCATAGCTTAGCCTTTTCAAAACTGGCCAATCACAGAAAAGTGCAGGAAATTGGCCCTACTTAAACCCAAGAGGCAGGAATACATCTCATAACTGGTTGTAGCTTCCCCTTGCAGGCACCCTATCAGGAAGGTGAGAAGGTGTGCGCTTTCGGGCACAGTGCTGGTGCATCCAGGAGCCCAGAGTCATGGCAGGAATCCTTGTCAAAGACCATGATCAGAGACTGCTGCAGGGCCAGTACCAGGGCTTCCAATATAAGGTGGAGGCCCTGGACCATCTCACGTGTGACCTCACCAGTGCCACTGGCATACCCCAAACTGGTGATCAGGTCAGGCATCACTATGCCGACCTGAAGCGGCGTAAGGGGGACCTCTTGGACCAGTGAATCCAAGAGGCTTGACTGTCAAGGGATGTCCCAGCTGTGTGTAAGTATCACCCCACTATGCGTGTAATAATTGCCAGCTCATGTATATCATGGATAGGTATCACTAAATATTCCTCTTATGTCCCCCACAGCTGCAATGGAGTAGGCCACAAACCAGGAGGCCCACGTCAGTCACCTGGTGAGGTTGCGATGCGAGGCAGGTCAGTAATACTCATGCATTTACTGTCATAAGAAATAAAACTAAAAGTATTAGTAAATCAATTGCCTGTATAAAACTTGTATTGTTCAAGGCAAGTACTGCATACACCAGAGAATATGGCAGTAAGAGTCTCATATAGTTTGTATGTAAATAAAGTGTAATAGCCTGACAATAAATTACTAACTGCTGGACTGCATGTGCATACTCTGGTATCATATGGTAATGTAGATTTGCAATCACGTAATAGTACTGTTGTATTAAGCACTTTTACCCACACTGTGCACCATAAATAGAATGTGTAGGAATGCCTGTATATGACTGGTGTAATCCCCAGAGGCCATTTAGAATAACTGAGAGACACATAGACAGGAAACAGGGAAAAGGCAGACAACAAAACCCGAATAACAAATGTAACTGAGATGTGAACTGCTATATATTTAGCACACACAGCCATGGTTCAAATCCTGGCAGTGGGAGTAGTCTGCATAAAGAATCATACCCCACAACTGTACTGATATCTCCAGAATTTACAGTAAATTAGCCCATATCTGGTGCCTATCTATGTGTCCCCTTGTTAAATCAGTGGGATGATCCCAAATGTATAGGCAGCAAACAGGAAATACAACTGATTGACACACATCTATGAGAACAAAGCTGGCACACTAGCAACTCCCCAAAACCTTATGAGAGTAAGAAGCCTCGTATGCCCCATTTACACCCCCATGTTGTCAAGCTGTGGCCAGAGTGTGTACAGTAACAAAGTGAGATGTATGTGCATAATAGTAATGTGTAATCCGGTACTGTGTGTGGCAACATTCAGATAGTGCTAACATACATTTCTCCCACAGGTCTTTCAGATACCAACACTGTGCCCAGAAATACAAGAATGTTACTCTGTACTTGTACTGTTTACATTGGTATTGTATGACATTGTGACTGATGCAGTTGCTCTGAATAATGAGGTAGCATTGTTGCCTCACAGCAAGAGGTTCTCCTGTTTGATTCTGGGCTGGAGTGCCTTCTGTGTGGAGTCGGCATGTCCTCCCCGAGGTCAAGTGGCCTCCGAAAGACATGCGTGAATGGGTGTGCCTTCACTGAAGGTTGGGCACTGGGCTGGCAACTCGGCACCATAAAAATCTACTGCCAATCATTAGCAGACCGGAGTTCTGCTGTGGTGACCCCCTAACCAGGAAAAGCCAAAAAGACAAACAAGTCATCACTGTTGCCCACGCTGTCCTACAAAATATAACTTTCTAGGAAATCTGTATAAGAGTGATGTAATACAAGGTCAGAATGCCAAAGCACAGGAGAATTATAAGACAGAAAGCAGATAGGAGATACACAGCAATATCTATATAGCACACACAACTTTGATGGACAGTCTTTAAGTTGTAGCAGACACAGCCATGGTCTGAATCCTGGGATTGGAAGTAGGCTGCATACAGAATCATACCCCACAACTGTACAGATAAGACCAGGATGTCCAGTATATGGGCCCATATCTGCTGCCTGTCCACCTGGGAAGTCTGTGGGATGATCCCAGATGTTTAGCCAGCAAACAGGGAATACAAGTGATTGTCAAACATCTATGAGAATAAACCTGTCACTGTAGCAACTCCTGAAACTGTAAGGAGAGTAATAAACCAAGCATGTCCAATCTACACCCCCATGTTGTCAAGCTGTGACCAGAGTATGTATAGTAACAGAGTGAGATGTATGTGCATAATACTAATGTGCAATCTGGAACCTTGTGTGGCAACAACCAGGTAGTGCTAAGAATCATTGATCCCACAGGTACGTCAGATAAGAACACTGTGCTGAGAAATAAAAACCTTTGTACCCTGTACTGGTACTGTTTACTCCGGTATTGTAGGGAATAGTGAGTGTTGCAGTTTCTCTGAATAATAATGTATCACTGATCACCATCACCCACACTGTGCTACATAATATAACTGTGTAGGAAAGCATGTATATGTGTGTGTCAAGGCAATAAAGGTTGAAGAGAGCAGTAGTCTAGATATGTCCCGGTACACCTGCATGTGGTCAAGACATGGCCAGAGTCTGTGCAGAAAGAAGTGGATAGCTATGCGCACAACGTCAACCTGGAAACTGGGAGTATGTGTAGAAACAGTTAGTGTTAACAAACATTTTCTCCACAGGTATACCAGGTAAGAAATATATACTGCAGGTAAAACCAGTTCATGTATAACAATGACAACAGCCATAGCACTGTCCAAACTAAGGCTATAGGGCAGTGTAGTAATACTTGTAAGGTACAGATAACAGCACTGACTAGGAATGTAATGTGGACTACAGGAATATACACTAGTTATTAATTGACATCCCCCCCACCATATCTCCAATAAACTACATACCTACCCCAACCGGCATGTAATGTCTCCAATGTTCTGATTATGCCATATTGGTTAATAAATGTTTATATTTGTTTCCATGTATGTGCTATATTGAATTATTCCAACGTTGGTGGCATGGTGCCATCAATGTACCTGCATGCTGTTGTTGTTACCACTGTGGTCCCATATATGCATGTGCTCTGTTTGCTATGCAACTGTCCCATATCTGGTGTCTGGGTAAATGAGAATATCTATGCATGCTGTTATACCTAACCTTGAAATGTGTTGACTATTACTAACCCACATATGAGGATAAAATCTAAACACTATAGCACGTTTGGGAAGGCCGGTCCCAGTGGACCCACCTGTTCCACCTCAGCTGCCTGTGGCACCTGGCACCAGCATGTCTGGGGGCCAACCTGGAACCACCTCATAGGATGGGGCTAGCCTCCTCGGGAGCAGGAGAGGACAGGTACCTGTCACCTGTCACCAGGTCTGAGTCGTGGTGCGTAGAGAGCACAACCAGCAGCTTGGTGATCTTTTATGCCAGCTTGAGGGCCGTGTGTTGCGACTAGAGCATCAGTCTGGCTCTGCAACACAGCCCCCAGCATAGCCACCATCAGGGCTGTGAAGGTGCAGTGGTGACTGCCCATGGGTGGGGACCTCAGTCCCACTGTTTCCACTAGGGGGCTCATGGGCTTCCGATTTTCCAACACCCCTCCCCATCAAGGTGTTTACCCCACATGTGTCATACACCGACCCTGTATGCATCTTGTTTGTCTTGTCTGTTAACCTACCCAACCTACCTCCCCAAATATACCTACCTCCCCTCCACATCACACTCTCACCTTAAAAAAAGGGCAATCTGTTCCCAAAAAAAAAAAATCACGCCCCATACATAGCTGTCCATTTCACACATGTGTCCACTGGATACATGTAATCAGGTCTAATTGGCATCACAACATATTATTGTTGTCCTCACCCCTCTCTCAGGGGTTTGAGTGTCCAAATCTACCTCCAAATTCAGTGTATATGCACAACTGTTGCTGTAGAAGAAATGGGCAGCTATGGACCTTCCCTACACCCTTCCTGCAAATCCCCTAGCTATTTTTCCTACTGTCTTTCCCTCTTTGTGCCCCTTTTTCACCACTTTCCTATCAACCCTTTTTTCTTTTCTTTTAAAGAAATTAGCTTGGGCGTAAGCGGAAGTAAGCACTTTTAAGTAGCAGTAAGCGGATTTAAGCCTGTTTGCATGGCGGTAAGCAATGCCCACACAGGATAAGCAATATGGAAGCTAACTGAGTATAAGAAACTGTAACTGGAAGTTAGCAGTGCTTATCTCCACGCAAACCCACACAAACCCACTTACAACTGCTCAAAAGTGCCTTAATCACTCTGTATCCAATGGCTCTTGTTCTGCCTAGCAACAAAATTAACTGCCTCTGCAAGGCTCAGACCCAGGACCCTGCACACCATAGCCAAAGTGATTTACCACTAAGCTATGTCAGATACACATACGCCTGATGTTTTCACATACATATCCAGCCCAGTCATTCAACAGTACAGGGAATGTATTCCAACATGTAGATGTATTGTGTGTTGTATTGTGTGTGTGTATATATATATATATATTAATATCTAAATAGATAAAACATATCTATACATGTAGATATAGATATAATATAGAAATATATATATATATATATATATATATATATATATATATATATATATATATATATATATAAAAAACTATAAACTTATATACATACAAATGCATACATCTATAGATATATATGTCTACATCTATATGTCTATATATATATATATATATATATATATATATATATATATATATATATATATATATATAGCAAGTTATATATACGTAAGCAAATATATGTCTATATAGTTATCTATGGACATACATCTGTAGATAACAATGGGAACATGACATAAACATATATGTCCACATGTACCGTTACTGGGGTTGAGAGGCCCCAAACAACATATGTCTTCTACGATTAGGTATCCCCCCCTCCCACAGTCAAACACTTCTGCCCTGCAATACACTACCAAATGTTGCAGCTCCAATACCCAGGACCTGACACGACATGGGCACAAGATGTTAACAGTACCCCATCCCACCTGTATGATGTCAGGCTGTTATCAGTAACATATCATGCAGTACAGTCTGGCTCCCATAGGGAATGTACAATGTGGAAGCAATCAACATCCCTAGGATACGTATATGCAGACACATATATACATATATATATATATATATATATATATATATATATATATATATATATATATATATATGTAACTACACACGCACATGCAGAGATATGTATAGTAAGATATATATGTAGAAGGTGCACACAATATGGAACAGCCACTATTCCTATGGTTACCACCTTACCAACTGGAGACTGTATGAGCCACCCATACAAATGATAATCATTGCCTGCAACATATACCCACAGAGAGGTCAAAAGATATAACACCGCACACAGGTTTGGGAAAGTTTTATTTGTGTACTATTACAGTTGTATATGCCATATCATATAGCTGTTTAGACATGGACATCCATAGAAACTGAGTAATGCAACTGTTAAACAGTCATACTAATACAGTAGTCTGGAAAGGTTTACAAATTTTGCTGTCCAGGCCAAGGGTATCGAGTAATGCAATAGTAAAGACAGACTGGACTACAGGATACCAAACAATCAAAAGTAAGTAAGGCATATGAATAGTTCAGCAGCCTCTATCTACACTCTGTAGACAATCCCTAGGCGGTAAAGACCTCAGCTGACACAATGGGATGCAACTGTTACATAACAAGGCATAACTGACACCATCACAAGCACACTGACAAACAGAACAGTCTGTATGGCAGGTGTCAGTAGGCCTGCATTTACCCAAGGTGGATTGTATGGTAATATGTATCCAGATACCTTAAGGCAGCTCACCACGATACCCCCACATGTTGAAACAGCCTAGGTTAGTTATGCTGCACCCCCCAAGACTCAATAATACAGGGCCATATGCCACTGTTACATACACTAGCCTCTGGAGTGCATAAAGACACACATGTATTGTGTAGGGGAAGCCCACACATATATGGCCCTAACCCCACCATATGTGTGGGGGGCACAACAGCAGTGGGCTGATGGCAGGAATGGTAGCATGACATACTCACAGCCCACTACAGAACAACCCTTGACATCATGTCATATGTGCAAAGCCTGGTATGTAGGTGGAGGACAGAGGCTGGAACACAGGCCCACATGTGGAAAACTGTTGTCATAAACTAAGCAAGTCGCTGGTGTTACAGGATAGTCTGCAACATACCTTTAGTCAGGAAGTTGAAGTTAGAAACAGAAATGGATGTAGCCATGTACTGATAGCACTCAACACACACACACACACACACACACACACACACACACACACACACACACACACACACACACACACACACACTGCCAGTGAAATATGTGACAAAAGACCTGTGTGGTGGACAGAAAAAACATAATAGGCACACCTCTGTCCATCAAGAGGATAGGCCCACAGTTGAGAGCTATGCAGACAGACTGCATTCCAAGGTAAAGTAGTATGTACACACACAAACCCTGTAACACCAGTACTATACAATGCATACAACAACTGTCTGTAGTTCTGGAACCCCCTACAAATATGTAGCTGGCCTGAGTGTGCAGGTTTTCCTGTAAGAGGTATTGCTATCTGCTGTCTGTAACACTGATGCCCACACACAAGAAGGATATCCATCACACAGGAAAGGTAAAAGGACCATGTCCACATTATGTAGAGATTTATAGTAGGTGGTTGCAATGACAGTCGTAATTGGAAGTACTATACAGCAAGCTGCATGCAGTTAGCAAGTGGAGGACACTGATTGGTGCAGAGGCCATCACCTGATCATGTGGATCACCTACAAAACCATGCTGCAATGTATTCAAAGCAGCTCAATCCATTTACCGGGGAGAGACCGAGAGAGAGAGAGAGAGAGAAAGAAAGAAAAAGAAAAAAAAAAAACAAGCCTAAGGCAAAGGCAAAGCAAAAGCCAAAGGAAAAGAGCTATAAGAACATCCAGCAAACTATCCAGAACAGACATCATTCCCACAACATGTATGTGAAGTATATATGCATGTAATTTAATGTAGTACCTGGTCCATAATAATGGGATAGATGAGATGGAATGATTTATATGTGCCATCAGGTGTTGTAATGAAGTTCAGCTGAACAACTGCTATAGACAATAGTGTTTGTCCCTGTGGGTAGTGGGCCATAGCCGTCAACTGTGCAGATCAGCACTGACTGACAAGATGTAAGCCATCATAGTGTGTGTTGTGTAATGGGAAGTATGTATATTATGTGCCAAATAGCTGGTGGTGGAAGTAATGCCATTATGATGGACATGTGGGACCTACAGCCCACCCCTTGCAGGATACTCAGGGTAATCTGTATTGTAGTATGCAAGAATGCCATAGGTGTGTAATAGGGTTACCTGCAATCAGGTCCTACATATACCCCCTAATGTCAGGCTGTATTCATATGTGGCACCTGTCTGTGTTGTAGCAAGGCCGAACAGTGCAGGAAGGTGTTGTGAGATTGTGGACCTGATGTCTTAATGTACCCCCACATATAGATATGCATATATATATAATATATATATATATATATATATATATATATATATATATATATATATATATATCAGCATGTATGTCCACAAATATACAGATACCCATGTGTAGACATATATATGAGCACATATATACATCACATGTATCTACACATATATATATATATATATATATATATATATATATATATATATATATATACCTATATGCACATGCCTACCTATATACCAACACAAACATATATGTATGTAAATACATGTCCCTATATTACTACCAAAGCGATGCATGCTATGTGTGAAGCAACAGCACACATAGCAATACATACAGATATCTACAGCTGGCAGTGTGTGCAACATGGACAGGTATGTCACATGTTACTCGCTTGTTGGGACCACATTGCCCTTGTTATGAAGTATGCAATGGAAATATGTGGAAGTATGGCAGGTATAGTTGTAGGGTTGTCAGGGTTGGTAAATATAAAGGACAGTCTACAGGGGTGGTATGTGACACATGTGGTAGGCAAACACCCTGGATGGTGTGTGTGGTCTGTGATGTGGACGCCCCCATGGGCTCCAATATGGGCAAAATGGGAACAAGCCTCCCACCCACTGCTACTCACAACAGCAGTCCATGTCCTGAAGGTGCCTGACCTGGAGGCTGAACAGGAGGAACATGTCGGCCCTGTGAATGTGTACTGGGTGCCTCAGAGTGATGTAGCTCATCCCATATGTGTCTGTGGAGCCCGGTATGGAACAGATCCTGGACCTGACCTCAGGGGACAGGAACATGTCAGTGTGTGCCCCCGGGGGGGACAACATCCTCTGGGTTGGTTCCACCTCATGATATTGCAGGACCAGTACATGAGGAGGCCCCAGGTTGGGACACACATGTGATGTGGCCAGGTAACATGGGCAGATTGGTTTGGAGAGGTGGTTCTGCTGGCCAATAGTACATATACATGTTATTGTGTCACTGTTACAGAACATATGTTGGTAGTAATAGTCGACACATTCCCGGAACATGTCCAACAGCATGCATCGATATCGCCAATAACACATAATGTCAGATGTGTAGCAATCACAAAGCAGCCATACCACAGGCATATATGGAACCATAGTGGCCCTGACAATGGCATGCAGGTGAATCGTTTGTAACAGGCCAGCAATGGTAGTGTCCACACAGGGAACATGGCTACAATCACATAGCAGAATGTGTGGTACAATAAAATATCTGTCCCACTGGTAGGTAAGCTGTAGCCATACCTAATGAGTTGTGTGTACAGTTCGTTGCAGCTGATATGGGGGGGTTGACAGAGATGTGTATTACAAACTGTGGTAACCTTGCTGTATGAGTTGCTCAGACCTGTTTCCGTCTTTATGTCTTACAGCCAAGATGTCACATGCACGCTTGCCTAACTATTCCAAGCTGAGAATGAAGTGCTTATCACACACCTGATCTAGCACTACCCAGTGCTGTTTGGCAGAGCTGCCCATGAACAGCAGGAGCAGACCTCCCTGTGGAATGACCTAGTCCACAGGGTCAATGATGTCGGACTGCACAACTGCAGTTATGAGCAGATCCGGCATCATTGTACTGACCTGCTTCGCAATGCCCATCAGCATGCTGCTGTTGTCCGGGGGGTCACCTCACCATGGGGGGGCCATGCCATCCATACCCCCTGACACATATGGAGGAGCTCCTGGCCAGCCTCATGGCACCTGCCCATCTGGCCAGCCATCAACCACTGGACACCTTTTTGGAGGTGGGTGGCACCCACACACTGGCCAAGGAGCTTGCAGGTAAGGACACTGGGCACATCAGTAGACCACTGTTGCGTATGCATCTGCGTTGGTACAGGTAGATCATGCATATCTGACATGTCATAGATATATTGTATTGCTGCATATTAGTGATAAGCAGATATCCAACTATGGTAGTATTGTGGAAATGTACCGTTGATGTATTGTAATACTGCACCCACCCTGTAGCACTGCCACAGGTGTAGTCACTGGTATTGCATCTGTCACACTCTTATGTAGGTCCCTCGGGGATACCACCAAGGCAGCAGCCTGTAGCTGGTGAGTATGATTTATGTAGATGCTTGCCAACAAACCGGGCATGTAATGGCAATGGTATATTGCATGGACACATGTAACACACATACCCTGAATGCATGCTGTACATGTGCACGTATTGTTGCTGTGAAATGCACGGCATCACAGGGGTGACTATGTTGGGGTATTGGAAGGGTATGTCAGACACCTGCATGATAACTTACACCCTGTCATTGCGGAATGTGCCCACAGGGAGTAACATAATGGTGGAAGACATGGCCTTCAGTAGGAACATGTTCAGAACAACACCCATATACAGTGCAACACCAGTGTATATACCTGCAGGACAATGGCAACTGCTGCAGAGATACACTTTGGCATAAGGCATTACAGTAGTCCACATGATCAGTTGGGACTAGGCTGTAACATGTGGTGTTCAGTGTATGGGACACTGCAAGGTGACACACATGTGTAGGGCTTACTTGTCATGCATCTGCAAAAAGGCTGAAGGGGGTGTCCAGTGCATTGCAGCAGGGATCCTAAGGATGCTAGGAATGGCTCTATCTGCACAGATTCAGGTTCAGGACCTGTGGCAGCCGTAACCCTACCCCCGCAACAATAGTGATGGCAGTGTGTGAACACCATGGGATGTGCACGAGTAGACCTTGCGATCATGCAGAATAAGGGGACATGTGTAAGGCAAACTGAACATACACTGGCAAATGCAAATGCTCCATGCTGGTATTCCCCTGTCAGGAGTAGTGACTGCTGTAGTACACACAACAAGATGTGCGATAAACCATCATGATAAGGGTGTGCACACATATGCCCACACTGTGTGTATGCATCATGGTCAGCAGCCGCACACCTAACACAATCCGTAGACACTGCATGTGAAAGTACAGGACATATGTCACATATCAGGCTCATGTACTGCTAAGATATGTAGTGATGTGGTCCCATGGCAGATCAAGGATGGGTGCGTCAAATCAAGAAAGGTATGTACACCCCCCCCCCATAGCCACGATATGCTCTGATGATTGTCAGTGTATGAGTTTTGGAATGGTCAGACATCGTCCGCTGATGTTGAGAGCTGTGCATCAGACATCAGGCATTCACAAATTACATCTGTCCACATATCATACCAGGTATGTGTTGCTGGAAAACATAGGGGCTGTGAGCATAAAGCTGACATAACCGCCACAGTAGTATACATTCAGCAATGGGCCATACACCTGTGAGGTGTGATGCACAGTACATGGCAGGGTGCAGAACAGGTGCACAGAAATACCATTTTCATGGGTGCAGTGGTATCCAGGGGAAAGGGGCTTCACCTAATGACACAGCACATGCATCATGCAGATGTATACTGTTGCCTGCATGGATTTACTATAGCTGCAATGCATACTGTCGGGTACCATATGTTATGCATGTTGACTGGTCTGCAAGGCTATGGAACGTATCATCATGGAACTTATAAACAATGACATTGGTAATCTCCAAACTCAGGACCACACCCAGTTCGAGTTTGTAAAAGGCAGATCATGTCTCCTAAACCTGATAGACTTCTTTAAAGCAGTCACCAAAGCTGTAAATGAGGGTAAGGTGGTTCACACACCCTATCTAGATCTCCCCAAGGCTTTCAACATCATCCCCCACTCTGGAATTATAGATAAACTCACTAAACTAGGTATAAATCCCTATGTCACATGATGGGTTGCCAACTGGCTCACTGACAGAACCCACACTGAAAGTAGCAGACTCCAAATCCAACTTCAGACCAGTAACAAGTGGAGTACCACAGGGTTCAGTCCTGGGTCCTCTGGTATCTACTTCTCTGAAGTACACGCTAACACAGAAGGTCTTTGGCTAACAAAGTTCGCAGATGACTGCAAACTAGGAGCCATAATCAAAACTCCAAAAGATATGGACATTCTACAAAAGGGCCTCACTGAGACAGATGCCCGGTGTCAAAGCCATGGCCTCAAGCTCAGTGCCAAAAAGTGCATTGTCATCCCTTTTGGTAAAAACTCTGTACCCATGAACTACCACATAGGCGGTAGTCTGCTTAACACCGAAAGTGTGATAAGAGACCTTGGGACACAGGTGGACAGTAGCCTCTCCCTTGATAATCACATCGCCACAGTAGTCAGGAAATCCTTCTACGTGGCACACCTCATCACAAAAGGTCATTGTTACCCTCTACTCGTCACTCATTAGACCCATTATACAGTACAATGCCCCTTTTGGTATGTACCTCACAAGGCATCTACAACAACTGTAAAGGCCACAGAAATACCTCACAAAGAGGATTACTGGCCTCAAACAGATGCCCTATGCAGACCGTCTCAAAAAACTGCAACTTTACTCCGTCGCATATCGCCTACTCAGAGGCAATCTCTGCCTAACACACAAAGCTATGTTAACAGAGCTTTTAGATATGCTCCACTTAAAGAAATCCCAATCCCTACAAGCTACACGCTCTAGGGACCTAAACCTTGTCACCACAATAAACAAAACATGCTGGCAGGATAGATTCCTGTCCCAGAGACTTCCCGTACTCTGGAACAAACTACCTATCTATATCAAACAAAGCTCCTCATTAGCACTCTTCAAGAAAAATCTTGATGATTGGATGGGAGATAGGAAATTCACCCTGGGGATCACTTCTGTGGCTCTGCTCAACATTGGCACAGGAAAATCATTTTCTTGAGTGGTGAAAGCCAGGGTACCTTTTGGCTAGGCTTATATAGGCCCTAGGGCCAATAGCCTAGTACCTACCTATGAACCTATGAACATAGGGCTAATAGGATGACTGTGTGTACTTTCATTGTGCAACCTCACCTGTATGTGTGTGGGCCCTGGTGGATAGTCTGTTTTCTGTAGGGTCACTCTGGTAAAGTGGAGGGAGGTTGATGCATGTAGGATGCTTGTGTGCATGTGTGTGTGTGTTTGTGTGGCTGGCCATGTACGCACATGTGTGATGGTGGGGTGTTCATACAGCAGTACCTCCCTCTGGGATCAGTTCATGTACATGGACTGCCACAGTACCCACCAGGAATACCTGTTATGTGTGTAATCACAGGACACCTGATAGTATAATATGGTCTGAAGCATGAAACAGGCATCCAGAAGAAAGGTAGACACCAGGTACACCCTTAATATCACATTCAGCAGAGAGATCATCCACAACCCACATATGCAGCACTGCAGATGCATTGGGAAAGTACTAGTCAACACCAGGGAGTGTATGCAAATATTACAGCTGTCACATGATAGGCTGAAGGAGCAGCATATCTGGCATGTACTGAGCATTACATGCACATGACACACCAGTGCATGATATTATGGATAGAACATAGTAGCCCACACATATAGGGGCCATGCTCATGATGCCCAGACATACAGAGGGTGCATACCGAATGACAGCAGTGAGGCCATGTAAAACCACTACACACAGGTCAGGCAGGTAAAGTAGCAACAGGCCTTATGTTGTGACCAACGTTGTAGGCATTTAGAGGACTTATATGTTACTGAGTGGTATCAATGTGTGTATGTTAACATGTGTGATGCAGGATGGGGTACCACATGCACATATACGTGGGACTGTTTGTAAAGCCATGAACAGGTAGGTATTATGGAGGTGCGTGCGTGTGTGTGTGTGTGTGTGCGTGTGTGTGTGTGTGTGTGTGTGTGTGTGTGTGTACTCTTAAGCAATGCTGTGCAGGTTTTAAAGTGCATTTATCATTTGAAGTGAGTCAGGGTCCCTCCTGAATGCAATCTGATGTTGGTGTCCATACAGACACCAAAGATGATGATAGTACTGTTAAGGCACAGGTGGGGCTGTCAGAGCCCAACACTGCACCAACATTTGACATCCCACTTTTAGCCACCCCAACCCCGCACACAGTTTTAGTGCCTATACACACCTCATCACCAATGGCCATAGTGGAGGAACAGCTGGTGTTCGGTGGCTGTGCACAGGAAAGTGTGGTAACCATGCCTACTGTGTCTGGTCGCAGCAGGCATAGCCAGATGTCTGGCAGGGCACTACACAACCAGATGTCCCAGGGTGCTCATGGTAGGGCCGCTGGACATCATGCCCCTGGCAGAGGTGACATAGCTGGCACCAGCAGATGCATGATTCAGGCTGTCATGGCAGTGCAGGCACATATAGAAAGTTACCACAGACAGGGCCTGAGGCTGCAGAGGGCTGCTCTCACATCTGCAAATGACAACGCCCGTGAAGTGGCTGGTGCCATCCGTGGATTAACTGAGTTCATGGATAGACTGTCTGGTGAGAGGATGGCCCTCATCGACCGTGGTCAGTCCACGCTTGAACGTGTGATGGGAGTGTGGTGATGGCCATGAGGACTTAAGCCAGCAATGCCAACAGCTGGTAGTCAATGTAGATGTGCTAGGACACCAAGGGGCTTGCATAGTGGCAGTACCAGCCCCAGCACTGCGGGGACCACTGTCCACACCACACCACAGCAGGCCACAAGCATGTGGTCTTGGCCAGTCCCAGGAGGGACCTGGTACCAGCGGACATTTGTCATCATCAGGTGAGAGTGACACATTGAGGCCTGTACCTGAACATGCCCATGGAATCCCTGGCAGGCACATTCCATGTGTAAGTGGCCAGAGGCAGGGAACTGCACACCCTGCCAGGTATGGTCTGCAGCTGTCCATAAACACCTGTGTATTCCAGCCACATGGCAGAACTGTGTGCATGCATACCCACACACTATGCAAACACACCTAGGGCAACCCCATACTTACACACACCACACCACCATGTCCAGCTCACCACAGTACACCCCTCACCCACACACATGCTGTCAAATGTATGGCCCACCCTCAGCATCTGGCAAACCAACATCACACCCTGTGCATATGATGATACCTGTGCCACATCCTTGTCATCCATGCCATCAATGCAGGGACAGGCTGATATGGTTCTGATGCACACAGTGACTATACTACAGTCTACCACAGTACTGCAGTGTAATATGTTGTAGGGAGTAGAGTGTAATGCATATATGGCAGGTAGTGTAGTCATCCAGCAATGATGCCTTATAGCTGTTAGTAACACTGGTTGGTTGTGGTCTCTAAAATGTTATCCAATTGTGTTGTAGGTGTACATGTGTCAGCACAAGGATGCCCTGTGCATATGATGATACCTGTGCCACATCCCTGTCATCCATACAATCAATGCAGGGACAGGCTGATATGGTTCTGGTGCACATGGTGACTGTACTACAGTGTACCACAGTACTGCAGTGTAACATGTTGTAAGGAGTAAAGTGTAATGCATAAATAGCAGGTAGTGTAATTATCCAGCAATGATGCATTATAGCTGTTAGGAACATTGGTTGATTGCAGTCCCTATAATGTTATCCATGTGTGTTGTAGGTGTACATGTGTCGGCACGAGGATGGTCTGCAGTCATATTCCACAATGGGGTATGTCACTGCGGTGACACCATGGCTGTGACATATCTGGGGTACAGTTGAACACATGTCACAGGTTACTAAAATGGGTATTGCCTTTGCCACATGGACAGGTGACCCACTGAGGCATGTATACACTGCAACCTGATGTAGACCCATCCACATACATGCACACTGTTACTTGGCAACACTGGGACTAGACCCCTACCTAGCTATGTAGTGATACTGAAGTGTCTACAGTTACATTCCACATGATGGATCATTACCCAGTAAGAGGTATATACTGTGACACAGCTCAAACACCAGGGATAGAACAGGGAGGCCTCAATGTCCAGCTATACCCGCATGTGTGCCTGTTGTCAGTACTACATTTAGCACTCTGCTCTTGCCTGGGTGAGCACTGTCGACAATAGTACTGCCAAGATACACTACATGCCAGTGTGACAGCACATACCCTGGGCTACTACACCTGTATGTAACACATTCACATGGATAACAGTGCTGTACAGGCTTCATATATGTTTGTGTCCCACACATGACACTCACTTCCCTTGCTACTGTAATGACAGCACATAGGTGCATGTATTGTACATGGCATTACATACACCTATTACAGATGTCATTTCCGTGCTTTGTTATCAGACTGGGTGGTGTGACCTGGTTACCAGGGCTAAGCCCTGCTTAGCATGTATTAACATTGCTGCAATATAACAGCTGAGCTGATTTGCGCACTAGTAAGAGAAGCCTACACTGTGTAAGCACCCTTACGTTTACCCATAGCTTAGCACTGCTTAGCTTCGAGCAAACCCACACAAATGTGCTTAAAGCTGCTCAAAACTGCCTTAACCACTCTGTATCTGACAGCCCTTGTTCTGCCCAGCAACAAAATGAACAACTCTTGAACCCAGGACCCTGTACACTGAAGTCACAGCACTTAACCACTACACCATGACCACTGTTAAGACAGCTGTTGTTTTACCAATATTTGTCAGTAATATGACTGCTGCATCACGTATGTTGTTTTATCATAATGTACACATAGCAGATAAATACGGTGAGATACATCTGGAAGGGTATACACAACCTTGAGGTTTACTCATGACAGGAATTTGATTATATATATATATCTAGATAAATATATATATATATATATATATATATATATATATAGGTCTATATATGTCTACATGTACATACGCATGTATATTTTATTTTATTTTACATTTGTTTACCGGGTTAGTCTAACTAGATACATATCCATTTACAGCAGAGACCCGGGGAGAAAAGCTCCACAAAGAAAACAATACAAAGTTATTACATCAAGGTAAATTCTTAATAACAAAAGATAGAGAGACACAAAATTTGCATACTAATACATTTGTCAGTTCCATGGTATATAAGTAACAGAAATATTTAAGAGGCTTTTTGGATTAGTCAGGGTTTGAACAAGGACATAGCCAATGAGCCTTGAAGAAAAGCTTGAGATTAGTTTTGAAATGACTAGGAGAGGTAATAAGTCTTAGGTTGTTAGGAAGGGAATTCCATAACTTTCCTATGGAGTTGGCATAAAGAGCATCCCCTCCCGAATTGTTAGATTTCGTGGTTTGTACCAGGACACTATTTGAAGATTGAAGGCAGTTGAGATTGGAGTAGGGTGAGAAGAGTTTATTCAGTGAAGGGGTTTTGTCCGGTTCTTTAATTATCTTAAATGCTTCAGTAAGTTGGGTGAGTTTGAGAAGATTAGGCAATTCTAACCAGTCAAGTTTTTTTAGGTTAAGGCAGTGATGAGTACGATAAGGTACTCCTGTTACAAACTTGGCAATATGGTTATAGGCAACAGAGAGTTTCTTTAGCTCAGTTTTATTAAGGAAGGATAGTACCGAGAGGCATACAGTAAAGTGGAGAGAAGGTGTGTTCGTGCAATGGTTAGTTTGGTGTTGGGAGTGAGAAAGTTCTTAATTCTGTACATGGAACCCAATTTCTTGTTTACTGACTTAATGGTTTGACAAATGTGTATATCAAATTTGAGCTTGTGATCAATAGTAACACCTAGAAGTTTGGTGTGAGAGACAGGCTCTATGATGGTGCCATTAGTGGATTGAACGTGAAAGGTCCTATTATTGGAATGTAGAGGGTGTTGCCCTAAGGGAGTAGATAAGGAGGGAAAATTAGTAGTAATTTAGTTTTGTTGGATTTAGGATGAGCTTCCATTCAGAGAACCATTTTTCAACTGCAGCAAAGCAGTTTTGGGTGACTAATTGGAGATTATGGAGAGAGACATCGGAACAAATCAGGGTAGAGTCATCTGCATATTGAATGCAGATGGCTTTGGGGATGACTGAATGGAGATCATTTATGAATACGGAGAAAGAGGGGACCAAGAATTGAGCCTTGTGGGACTCCAATAGTGTTTGGTAGCAAGTGAGATAGCTTGTTTTGCCACTGGACTGCTTGTTGTCTCCCAGAAAGGTAAGCTTTAAACCAGTTTAAGGCTGAGTTATCAAGGCGGTTGCTTTCGAGGGTGTCGAGCAATAGTTGGTGATTGACCATGTCAAAGGCTTTGACAAGTCAAGAAAGAGCTGAAGTAATTAATTTGTTGTTGCGGTTGCTGTTAACAGAGTTAACAAAGGAGAGTAGGGCAGTGGTTGTACTATGATGGGGGCGAAAACCATATTGAGTTTCGGACAAGAGATTGTTTAGGGTGAGATATTGAAGGAGTTGCTTGTGTACACACCTCTCCATGATTTTAGCTATTGGAAAGCTATTGGAGACAATATTGCTATAGGTCTATAGTTCGATGTTTCCGTGGAAGAGCCTCCCTTATGAAGTGGGATGACGTATGATATTTTCCAAATAGAAGGGATAGTTGCCTCTGTTAAAGTTCTGTTAATCAAGATTGAGACCGGATAGGCAATAACATCTGATGCTATTTGTAGATATTCTGCTGGGAGATGATCAGCCAATAGGGTGGATGGTTTAAGTTTCTTCAATAGGGTTCTAATATAGGAGGTAGATATTGGTTGGAGGGTAAAGGTGGGTAGAGATTTACCAGTGGCATTGGTACAGGAGGATGAAGAAGTAGGTAGCTGACTGGCTAGGGACTGAATGGTCTCGGTGAAAAAAGTGTTGAACGTATTAGCTACTTCTTCAGGACTTTTACCAATGAGTTTCTCAGGGGTGGGGGTAGTTGATTTCCCAGGATGAAGGAGGTTATTAAAACCTGCCCAAAACTTCTTTGGGTTATGCTGGTGTTTATCCTGGAGGTGACAGAAATAGTTCTTTTTATCACGGGTAATATCTGTTTTTGTGGAGTTTCTAAGCTGCTGAAATCGGATACGATCTAGAGGTGCTTTAGTGGTTCGCCACTTTTCCCAGGCCTGGTCTCTAAGTTTGATTTTTGATTTGGTTTCTTTGGTAAGCCAAGGTGCTATCCGGACTTTGGATCTAATAAGGCGGTAAGGAGCATGAAAGTCCAGTATTTTTATGAATGTGTCATTAAAGTATGTCACACTATCTTCTAGGGGAAGTGTTTTTAGGATGGACCAGTTACAGGATTTGAGTTCTGCTAGGAATTGTCCTGGGACAAATTTCTTCTTATTTCTAATAAGTCTGTATATGGGAAGGTTTGTACATGTAGATTTATGTTTTATTATATAAGTGACAAGGTGGTCACTGAGATCATTAGGCAGAGTCCCAGTGGTATAATTAAATCTGTCTTTGTTGGTAAGAATCCAGTCGATGGTGCTTTCTTGGTGTGTATTTCCAATTCTTGTTGGGGATATAATGTTTTGGGAGAAGCCATGTAGATTAATGGGCAGGGGATTCATTTGGTCAGAGCACTGGGACCAGTCAATGTTAAAGTCGCCTAGTACAATAGTTTCTTGAGGGTAGTAAGTGGCTAACCAACTTAGAGTTAATTCCAATGTTTCTAAGTTCTTCCCAGGTGGAATATATACTACAATAAGATTTATACTTTTTTGGTTGTTTAGGCATATTTTTAGGGCAATGAGTTCCATGTTGGATACAGGAGTAGGAGGGGTGTGGCGGGCACTCATACATTTGTCTGTATACGCATCTGTATAGTGCTACATATATATATATGGCCATGTGTACATCTTACATCTCTTCATATGTATACACACACACACACACACACACACACACACACACACACACACACACACATATATATATATATATATATATATATATATATATATATATATATATATATATATATATATATATATCTATGTGTATATAGAAGAACTATAGATTCCTGACAACCCAACATCCTAAAGACCAAACTCTTGAAAACCCAAACTCCTGATCACTCTGAATCTTGGAAACCCAAAACCCTGTAAACACACAGGATACCAACACTTACTATATTCTAGCGCAAGTACATAAAGAAACATATTACCCTTCAACTATATGCAGGGGGCAAGCCCCCTGTGCACCCCCATGTGGGGAGCTGTGCCCGCCACACCCCTCCTACTTAAATATTACAACGCCAAGACTGCACTTTAGTACACTAAGTGCAATCTCGGAGTTGATATACTTACATAGTAGGGGGTGGGTGGTGGAGCCCCCCACTTGAGGGTGCAGGGGTGCATGCCCCCTGGTTATCCTTGGAGAAGAGTAATATGGATTGTGTTTTATTTGTTTCTGTATGTACTTGTGCTGGAATATAATACGTGTTGGTATCCTGTGTGTTTTCAGGATGTTGAGTTTTCAGGAGTTTGAGTTGTAAGGACTTTGAACTTTCAGGAGTTTGGTCTCCGGAGTTTGGTCTTCAGGATATTGGGCTTTCAGGAATCTGTAGCGCTCCCATATACATATATGTCTATATAGATATATGTATATATAGATATACGTATATGTATATATGGATATATGTATATATGGATATATGTATATATAGCTATATATGTATGCACATCCTATGTGTACAGATATGCCTAGTTATGTTGGTATACATGTAGATATTAATAACTATATGTGCATACATATCTATCCTGATATACCTACTACTGTCAATATATATGTAGATATCCATACGTATATGTGCATTTGTATGTCTATCTGTATATGTGTAGACATATATTGCTCCATATATGTATATATCTGGGTGTTTATATATATATATATATATATATATATATATATATATATATATATATATATATATATATATATATATATGCACATATACATATCCATCTATGTATGTTGATATGTCTATGTGTATGTATCTATATAGATATCTGGATAATTATATGTGCATATATCCTCACCATATGTCCTGAACACAGAGTGTAGCCCGACCTCAGCTACTATAGTCCCAACTTCGTAGTGCAAGGGGATGTCAGGTATGTTTAGCAGGTATATTTGTAGACTATTGCTACTGTAATAGGGATTGTCTTTACAGGCATGGTGTGTGTGGGAGGTCACATCTGCTTTTAATATGTGCCATTGGCTACTGACAGACATCCTAAGGACATCATAGTACAGTACCACTGCTAGCACATAATACTCCTATGGACTACAGCAGAGATAATGGCCAATATATGTGGACAGTCTGACACACTATGGACAGTCCAGAGGTATGCACATAACCCCTTAATGCAAGACATGTGGACCAAACATGACAGTGTGGATGTTAACAGCCATGTAGATGGGTATAACACATAACTACTGGTATACTTGTGTCCACAGAGGTTATGCATTCACACACCCCTGTCTGTCCTGCCACATAATAACCGCTGGTACAGAGGTGCCATGGCCACATACTAGCCACTAGATATTGACATACATCTGTACAGCATCCCACTGCTCTGTCTGACATACATGACTGTTATGGTGACCTGGCAGCAGTACATCTGGCAAGTATCTGGACATTACATTTCACTGGGTAAGTACACTAAGCTGCTAGGCATGTAACAAAACACTGTGCAGGCTACAGGGAGACGGGTTCAACACTGGCCTACATTTCCTATGGGGGAATGCACATGTACCTGCATATATAGCAGGCTCTACAGGCATGTCATAGCACAGAGTAACATATACATGTGTGAAAGTGCATAACCACAACCAATGTGAACACAGCTACAACCACATATGGTATGCTAGCATAATATTACAGTATATGGACTATCTGTTCAACACCAACTGCATATGTGCCACTCACACACTAACCCTACATATACTGGGCTGCTACACAGTGTGGTCAAATGCCTGTCTGTGGTATGGGACATGTGCATGTATGGCCCTACAAACATGGAAGCCGATAGGGTAACATACAGTGGAGCAGCATGTAACATCAGATAGAACAGGACCAAGAACAATGACATCTGCCACAGTCTGTAAACAGGCCAAGGTACATATTAACAATACACAGTGCCGACAATCACCATAAGTACACAGACCTCAGTACTGTACACACAACCACAGAATGTCCAGGTTATGTCATCAAATATAACCCCTACTATACATAACATATGTATTAGTCTGATATCTCATTGGCTTGTTATCAGATATGATGTCACTAATTATGGTGTACAGCACATATGCATCCCTTACTGCATGACATATGTACAAAGGTTGACAGGGTTGTGGCTGGAGGCACATACACAGGGCCAATATTGACATGTTGCTGTGATAACCTTATACAGTTACTGTTGTAACAGGGATTGTTACAACATATGTCCTATGAGGGATATGAAGTCAGTAACTCTCACGGCTGTCACCATCTACAGACTGCAATCCTCACACTACCTTCTGCATTTCACAGATAGGTGCTCTGTGGGTAACACATGAAACAAAGGGCACCACACACTGCCCAGTCTGCAGATGACCCTACAGATTGGGGTTTCCTCATAAACATAGCACTGACATGGCAGGTATTAAAACATGTAGGACAGCCATATCCACACACACTCTGTTAAACCAACATTACTCCAAATGCAGTATAGCAGCACTTACAGTCTGTTGTCAGTTCAAGCACATCCCCCTCCTGTGTGTTGGCCTGTTTCCAAATTGTATGTTGTTAGAGGTAAATCCCCAATCCATCTGAGATACTGTTTGCCAAACAACAGATCAAATTCCTGCTCACAGTGAATCAAAGGCCCAACACCAACATGATGTTCCTAGATATTGGAGTGTGTTTCCATGCAATTGGCTATGTGAATGTTACCACAGCTGTTCCACATGCAATCAGCTAGAGGAGGGCTGCAATTCATGCAGAGGCCATCAGCTGATCATGAGCATGAACATCACTTAAAATACACATGCTGCTGCCTAAGCAAAGCAGGTGTAAGTCTCCACATCCACCAAAAGAGAGAGTGAGAGAGGCAGACAGAGGCAAAGAAAAGTCAATGGGGGGGTGAGTAAAACTTAAGCATGTTTGTGTCACACACCTACCAGTACAGGGTATCAAACTCCTGATGATTATGTAGTGCTATCACATGTCCATGCAGTTATTGGATGCGCCACGTAGGTTACATGTTGAGGAGCCCTCAGAACATTTATGTGATGATGATTGACATCTGCAACAGGGATATGGGAGCTTAGCAGTAGGTGTACTGCACCCGCCTGTCCACATGAACAGGTGTCAGTGTCAACACAGCCACACTCTCACAGGGATGCACACACATTGAAACACTTGGCAGGGCCAGGAATACACTAGTGAGATTGCCACAACACAGTACTGTGCAGGTATCACATGCACCACAGGGGTCATACAGAGGTTATATGGGCAAAGGGTATGTGGAGGTGTCTGACATCAGACAGCATGCTTCAGTATGCCAATGGGGGTTGTAGTGAGTGTGAATGTGGTCATACGCATCATACAGCACACACACAGACATGGGTGCCAGTACTGACATGCATGGGTGCATTGGTTCACGGGTGTGTTGTGGTCGACAGTGCCAGGCAGCTATACAAGGTTAGGTGATGGGTATACCTTGGCATTAGGCCATGTGACAATTGTCTGTATTGTGGCTCAGGAGTGTAGTGTCTGGATTTGCCCACACAGGTGGGTATTGTATTCACCACCCAGTCACTTGGGTGACTATTGCGTGTCGCCAATGCTGTGCATTGCTTGCCATGCATGTGTTCCTTAGTCCATGACATGGACAGTGTCTGGGATGTGCACACCTCCCACATGCATGTACAGTGACATGTGGAACTGTATCTTTGGTGTCTGGCCCATGTTGTGTACACAGATTGTTATCATCAGATGTGCCAGTCCTGGCCTCGTGGCGGGAACTGTTAATGGACAGCAGATTTATCCTGCACCTACATTGACAGCATGATACCAGTATTCTGGTATTCCCTGGTGTTAGTGGCATCTGTCCATACAGGACTTGTGTATCAGGCATGGTATGTCCTTTGTGGGTCACATTTGATGGCACCACAGGTGTAGCAAGTGGCCAGTGGGGAACATGGGGGAGGTGCACTGTCAGCATGTACATGCCTATTGGACTGATGGACAGGGTGCCATGCCCTCTGTAGTCCACTGCAATCACACTATGGTTACTATCAGTGGGCAATATGCAGGGTACTATTAACTTAGAGGCTGTTGCCTAGGCAAGTGTGTGTGTATGAGACATGGGTTGAGAGTGTTCCTTGGGTAATACAAGGGTTGCTAACATTGTTCAGCTGGCATTGATATCACATGTAGGGGTATGGATTTGCACTCCAGCCTCCTGGCTATTTTACATCTGTTATTCTTGTACAGTGGACATTGTAATACATGCATTGGCAAACACCTGTGGGGCATTACATGTTGCTGCATGCCAGATGTGGCAGGCCATTGCATTCTGTCAGTCCTACAGTCCTAGACCACTATACAGTATATTCTCCTGGGGTGACAGGGTAGGTGGGATAGGTGTTCATGCCAATACCTTCTAACAGTCTTGCTCAGGTGGTGTGGATGCCAGCAGGGTGCTACCTACAGCTAGGGATACACCTGCATGGGACACTTGCACTGCATGCTGCAGTCTTCTGCTATTGCCCTATACAGGTGGGGTCTTACTGTACCCATTCCCTACAGCAGGGATATGACCAGAGAGGTGCCTGTTGATGGTGTTTGCATGAGCTGGGTGCATGTGTGCTATAGACACTACTTGCATCTGACACACAGATATGCTTTGGGCATTCCAGTTATGCTTGCATGTGCAGGTACATCAGCTGTTTCCCAATACATCAGTCCTACCTCCTTTGTTATCTGTGAGTGTTTGGGCACACAACACTGGTATCCCCTACTACAGGACCAGATAATGTGATGCATACCTGTATGTACTATTCCAAGTGTGTGTCCATTTCACAGTGACACAATATATACTGTATGTCTGAGGTATTTTCCCCTGTGTACTGCTTGTATATCTAGCCCACCAGCCATGCTATGTCAGTCTTTCAGATGGTGACACATATCACCACCATACATTTGCAATGGCTTACTGCTAGCTTGTGTTATACTGATGGGTATTGTGTATGGCACTGCAGTTGTGAGGACTTGTCTCTGTCATCAGCGATAGTGGGCAATGGGCACCAGGTCTTACGTCAACATACACACATACCGACCACTCTCACACAATATGAGACACACCAACCTAACACACACACATACCTGCATATTGTGCAGATGCTACAGCCTATTCTGCCACCTTGGCCACCTCTGTGCATCTGTGCTCCACTGGTATTATACCCACACATACATGTTACTACATTTCTACATAGGGTTGTGGGGGGGCACACATTACTGTTACGACTTGTGTACATCAGATTGGGGAGGTACACCAGACCTGTACTACATTAATAAGTAGGGATGGGGGAGCACAACTGTCTGTTTCTACATTCCTGCACAGGATTGGGGGGGGCACACCTGACTATTTCTACATGTCTACACAGGGTTGGGGGGCACACTTGCCTATTTCTACATTTCTACACAGGGTTGGTGGGGCACACCTGACTGTTACTACATTTCTACACAGGATTGGGGGGGACACACTTGACTATTTTGACATTTCTACACAGGTTTGGGGGGGCACACCTGACTGTTATTACACTTCTATGTAGGATGGGGGGGCACACCTGATAGTTGTACACATTTGCTATGACTGTACTGGTATGTCAGGTACTCCATTTCATTCTGTATTCTAACCTAGCATGCTGACTAGAGGCATATCAGTGTACTACAGGTCTTAGCATTGATTGACCTACATATTAGGTTTCTGACTTCCTACCCTTCTGAACTAATGTCCCACTGCCTGACCTGCTGTAGTCTGTCTGTGTTGGCCTGGGGGAAAGGTTACCCATGGGCATCATTCAGAGGCCATAGCACATAGCTGGCTGTGACTGTTGTTAAGTATGTGAACCCCCCTGACTGGCATGTGTGAGTCACTTACCTTGTGGGTGACCCAGTATTGAGGGTGGTGCTGCAGGACTGCCTATGTCAGATGCACATAGTACACTCCCTACACATGGTTGAGTATAGGTAGTGTCATGTTTGGCATCCCTTTTATTGTATGTGAGAGTCAGAGAGAGGTGTTATTCCCTGGGTCCTTCCTGTGTCAGTGTACGTGCTATGTGTTGCCTCTTTGCCAAGGCCAAGGCATACTGGGCATGCCTCCTTCTGCCTACTGGGGCAGGCTCAGGTTGTTCCTCCTCTGAGTCACTCTGTGCCTGTGCAGGCCTTGGCAATGGGGGGGGGGGCTGTGTGGCCCTGCCCTGTGCTGTTCCTGCTGCAGCTATTTCTGCAGGATCATATTGTGTAGCATGTCACATATGATGACTATTTGGGTACATGTAGCTGGTGAGTACTGCAAGTCTCCACCAGATGTGTCCAGGTACCGGAACCATGACTTGAGCAGCCCAAATACATGCTCTACTATAATTCTGGTCTGTACGTGTGCCTCACTATAGAGTTTTTGTTTGAGTGTGCGTGCATTTCTGATAGGTGTCATCAGCCACTGCTCCAATGCGTATCCAGCGTCCCCCACTAGGTGACTTTGAGGGATGTCCCCATTGGGAAATCTCTGCTACAGCTGTGTCAGATACCAGATGTGGGACTCGTGATAGCTTCCAGGGCAGCCAGTGCACACAGTCATTATTATGCCCTGGGCATCACACACGACCTGGCAGTTGATGGAAGGTAAGCCCTTGTGGTTGATGTAGACCCTACCCAACTCACCAGGTGGTGCTTTGATGCATATGTGCGTGCAGTCTATAGCACCCACTACCTCAGGGTATTCTGCTATTTGGTGGAACAGTTGCATATTGCTGGCCAACACATCATGGGTGTTGGGGTAATATACGTGCTCACCGGCATATGCTGACATGGCATCCCAGAACTGGTGGAGTACCCTGGATTCTGATTCCTGTCAGATCCCCATCAAATCCCCAGTTGGTCTTTGGAAGGTACCTGTAGCTAGTATTCTTAGGCCTACACATACCTTGGTATCTGCTGGGATGGGTTCCCCTCTGGTAGTTCTGTGTGTCAGGCGTGGCCAGCACAGCTCAACAATTTGCTGTAGGAGGTCCCTGTCAACCCTATAGCGCTCCACTATCTCCAGCTCATGCAGCCCCTGATAGGTTACCCTGGGTCTGTACACTCTTCTCCGTCTCCTCACTGTGGGTTGGTCGACAGCATTCACATCCTCACCACCCTCAGCCTCTTCCACAAGTTGTTGTATGATAGCTATTGCAGCCCCTATCATTTTGTTGTTTTGTTTGTTAAAAGTTCCCTGTTTGTTTACACCGGTGGTGTAGAGTGTGGGAAAAACCAGAGGGGAAGATGTTTGCATAGTTTATAGTAGTGTTCTGGGCTGGGCTGGTCTGCTGCCTATGTAATTGGCTGATTCTGATACATTTCACCTGCCAGCTATGCTAGTTCTCCTAGATTGCCTTCTTACTGCTGTTTTCCCTTCCCATTGCCTTCCTGTTTAAGTCCGAGGGTGCACTGTGCAAACAGAGTGCCCAAATGTGCCCAGAGCTGCTAATTCCTGGTTTAACTTTTATTTTCTTTAAAACCCGGTGCGCGGTGTGCACACCCGCTTAGGCAATGTAAAGAGTGCTAAGCAGTCTCAGACACACACTCTTGCTTAGCTCTGCTAAGCAAAGGGCAATTCCAAGCCACAGGGCTCCAATCCGCTTACAGTATGCCTGACACATCCCCCTATGATGTCAGCTAACTCCTAGGCTTGCACCAAGCTATTCCTGCTCTTACACTGTTGGGAGCTGACTAGCATGCTGGGGAAATCTGGGATTCACTATCATTCCCCTCATTTGCATAGGATTGCCTGCTAATGCTTAGTTACATGTCTTACACTGAGCCTCCCCCCTTAGCAACCACTACTCACTGGCCATGTTGTCTTATGCCTCCCATTGAATATTATGGAAGAATAGTGATTTTAGTTAGAATGCTTATTTTAGGTTTATTTTCTTATTTCCCTGATCCTGTTTGTGCGCCGCTGCCCTACGTTTAAACAGCCGAGATTGGCTAAAAAAATAAAAGTTGATTTTTTTATTTTTTTCACTGTTTTCAATGCCAATGGCCTTATACTTGGCCATTGTCATGCTTCCTGAATGATATGCACCCTTTATTTGGAGCTGTCACGGCTCCATTTTGGAATTTGCAGAAATATACTTGGTTAGTAACCGAGTACATTTCTGCAGATTACACTAGTCCTGCATGGCCGGATTCCAGCTTCCTGGATCGCAAATTCACCTCATTTGCATGGATTTCTCCTGCAAATAGGGTAATTTGCATACAGGGGCTGAGTCTGTGCAGGACTAGTGCAGGAGCGCTTGTGCATGCCCCTGCAGGCTATTCCTGGATCGCAAGGCAGGCATATTGCTGCTAGAGCTCCTGCACTGATCCTGCACACCGTGCAAGGCTTGTAGAATTCGGGGGTTACTATTACACAATAAAATAATTTTTAGTGAGGCAAGTACCTCTGCATTCCTGAGATAGATTGCTGCAGCCTCCACAGTCCAGCTGCATATGCACTGGTGTACCTCAAATGAGCAGAAGTACTCTGAAATACAGACTTTTCAAACATAGCATATATTTCTCCCTAGCCATGTTTAAATTTTCACAGCTCTGAGGATTACACATACTGGTGTTGTATATACAATGTGAACCTGATCTACTTTTGTATGTGTATTACATGGAAAATTCACCACATTTCAGACCTCTTATTACCAAGCCTAGTGAACCAAACACAAATATTATTTAAAAAAAAATCACAATAAAATAAGCATTTCAATATAAGAAATGTTGTTCTTTCTAAGGACATTGTAGGCAATAATGTGTCCTTATTTGTTTGATTAAATAATGGGATAAAGGCAAATAATTCAAGGATTTTAAATATTGCACTACCCTGGGAATAATTGGGAGTCTTTAAAAACTTTTCTGGTCAATGGAGATCCCATCCCATACCTTAACTTCCAGAGGAATTCTTAGGTTACCAATGGGTGTCTAAGGTTATTAGCAATCAGCAATTGCTTTTTTTTTTTTTTTGCATTTGTTAACTTGGGTAAATCCTGATTCATGAAAACCTTTTTCAGGCCTAGCCTGGGCAGAGTCAAGCAGTAGCTAAGAAGAGGCTATGGGAATCAAACTCTGGACTGCAAAGGCAGCTCATTATCATCTAGCAACCTTAATCCTTTGCTCAAACTGCCATATTGATGGCACAGTCAGCCAAAGTTAGACCTTAAAACAATCATTACAGTCTTGCTTGGCTTAATCCTGGTGAGTCTGCTGAAGTAAAATCTAAAAATGATCAATGCAGTTTTGCCTGCTTAATCCTGATGCACACCATGAAGGAAGATTTGACTGGAAGAATTGGTCTGTGGGAGCAAGTGGTTCTAAGTCTTTATCTATCTATCTATCTATCTATCTGTCTGTCTGTCTGTCTGTCTGTCTATCTATCTATCTATCTATCTATCTATCTATCTATCTATCTATCTATCTATCTATCTTCCTTCTTAACCAGGCAAATAAACTTGTCATAAAACTGCAAACAAACCTCACTTTTGATGCAGGAACCAACTGTTAAAAAATGAAATATCCAAAAAAAGCAGCACAGGTTCCAGGCACTGATTGACGCAAAAATATTTAATGAGTACAAAAACAAGGGTAAGTGCTTTCACGGATCAAAACTCCACTTCATCAGACCATGATAATACAAAACAACTGTTACTCAATATTTAAATATAATACATCCAATAGAATTCAAGCTTGGAAATTATGCAATAATTTAAGTTAATAAATACATACATTAACAGAATTATCTGAACTGTTAAAAATGTAGCCATTCATAATAAATGACTGTTATATAGAATAAAACTATAACTAATAATGTAAAACATATATTTATAACATAACAAACAAGGAGACTTAGTTCAGTTAAAATAATGATAATCAATTATGAGTCCCACCTACAAGCTATCTACACTAGGCTGGTTAAAATTCATTAATGCTTCAGAGATCTAGCTCTTAAGAATGTTTTTTTTTACTCACTTTTGAGCATGGCTGAAGGAAACAATCTCACGGCTGAGGATTCAATGAATGTTGTGAGGAATAGACCTACTCATCATCAACTTAGTGCTTTTTTGGAGGCTCGTAGTAATCCTCTGTTGAATGGAACTGTTAATTTAGAAATGATCTATCCTATACCTGATGTTAATATTGTTGAAGCCTTTTATACTGATTATCACTTGTTGGAGAATGCACTATATAAATACAAATGCCTGCAGTGGCAAAGATGTCATTTAGAGGCTTCTTTGAATTTACAGATTGTACCTAGAGGGCTGAGAGTCCTGACAATGCCTTCATATGGCTCTGCATATCCAGAGCTGCATAACTATATAAATACACATTAATAAAGATACATACATAGTTATTAGCTCAATATTTATTTTACCATAAATAAGCATAAATTACCTAATAAATGTGAACATTAAAAATACATCACTGAGAAAAAAGATCAAAACAAAACACAGGAATGATGATAATGAGGGAGAGGTGGAGGAGGAGGATAACGACAATTATTCCCCAAAATATGCAAGGTGAGGTTTTAGTAGTTTGTAAAATACTGGAAGTCTGCCTTACTGACCTTCAGGATCATCCTGAAGAAGCAAACATCCCTTATTATTGTTGATAGATGGGGGCACAGTTAATGAGCAGAAATGGTGGACAGCCAGTAGGAGACATTGAATTAAAAGATGCAGTGTTCCTATAAATACCTCTCTACACCTGGAGCTAATGAAGACTCAAAGCACTTACCATACCCTTAGAAGGAATATAGCTAAACTAATTTTATCCATACCATTTGTAGGTAGTGTCAGTATACCAAATTAAGTATGCTTAGATAAAGGGCAGAATGTACATGATACCCTATTGAAGAAGAATGATCTCCAAGAGGGTATTAATGTACAAGAAAAGCATAATAAAAACAAGTCTGCTACATTACAGAGATATAACAAAGTGAAACACCAAAAACGGGGAACAGCAAACAGCGTATCAACAAAATCACTCAAAATAACTTCGCTGAACAGCCTTTATTTACCAGAAATCACAGTTCGCTCTATAACAAAGTGTGGTGATGCAAAAATAAATAAATAAATAAGCAACCACCATCTTCCTTACACTTGCTAAATATGTCTGAAATGCTGTGATTAGTGAGTGAGAAAAATAATAATAAAGCTGCTGCAATAACAAAGATCTGCAATTTCCCTTCCTAGCACTAAACTCTGGTCTTATAAAAACATGCTGAGCAAACATGGGAAGAAATAAGAACAATGAAAATAACCATAGTAGCAGTTACAGTTATGTGTGTGTGTGTGTGTGTGTGGGGGGGTGGTAGATGTAATATTTTACATTGTGTTCTGTCGTTTATGCATTTCTTCATTAATTTCATTGCAATATATCTGAGGTGTTACACAGTCAAGAAAGTGACATTGTTGGGAACATTTGTGTGGCTGTGTGTGGGCACATTTGTGTATGCAAACATAAATACCCATCTGTTTTGTATATAAAATACTTCCTCAAACAAGAAATACATATGCTACAGCAACTTTGAAATATGAGGAACTATCATACATCAAAAATATACAAATGTACATAACAAACAAAAAAAAACGCAAAACAATTTTACAACTATTCCACTATCTAACCACAATAATTTCACCCAGGATAGGATTTAAAGGGAGAAAAGGATCTTCCAAGGGTGGTGAAGCTATCTCCCTATGGCATCAGGCCTCACAACACCTGTGAGTAGGTAGTTATTTCTTAGTAACATCCACTCTGTTAGGTATTATTAGTTAATCAGCATACAGCCATGGTGATCATGACTGCCCTTAACAAAAGCAGCAAAAATGTGTGGGTGAATCTGGGTCAAAATAGCATTTTATTGCCATATATTTACCATCCCACACGATTTTCTACATGGAAAGACCATCCCTGCTAGAATACGGCCAGGCAGCTGTCTGTAAGGATCGCCACCAGTTGTACAATTACTGTGCATAGTGTACAGTTTCAGCGGCTATGCTGTTCAGCCATATTGCTCTATGGCAAATTGCTGCTGCAACCAATTGGTTTCGGCGATGTAGCTCATAGGGAAATGTCTTGCGAGCTACACGCCGGAACCCCCATCACATAGATGCCACGATTCAGCAACACTTCACTCTGCTATGGAGGTGAATTTCTTGGCTTCCATGATTCAAACACATAATAAGTTGTTTTTGCTCCAACACTGACTCATAATATTTCTTATTTACATGTATATATACATAGATGTAATGCTCCTCCATATGGATTATGGTTCCCTGGAAGGAAAATGAGATATACAAAAACAGCACGCAATAGAAAAATATCGCTATTAAACAGGAGTAAAAGAAGAGAAAATTATGAAAAAAAACTTACTATATAAGAAAAGAATCAAAGGTGTACACAAATAAAACTTTATTGTCAATGTTTTCAATATCTTATCAAATAATAGAAAGAAATAATTGCTTTTGTTTATGTTTTTTATAAATGTTAAGAAAGTGGAAATGACACTTGATATGGAAATAACAGTATTTATTATATCTGAATGTTCCATTTTATATTCTTATGCCTTTCAGTATACAGGGCCTCTGACATTAGTGTACCACACCCAGCAAAAAGATGTGTGACTGTTTCCAGTTTTTTTTTTTTTTGTTACACAACTTGCATTTGTCTGTTAAATTCACCTCTCCTTAACTATGTCTACATCAAATCCTGACTGACATGAGGTTGTTCCAGGAGTTTTGTATACTTGCGGCTATATTAATGCCCTTTCCACATTTCTCGTCTTCTCATCTGATCCTTCTCCTTATACTCTTTCTTTTGCTTTTTTGGCACAGTCAGTTGCCACCTGTTTTTTGTCTACATCTGGCTTGGTTTCTATTCTTGCTTGACACCAATATGCTTCTGCTAAACTAGGTAGGGAAGTCATCTTAGATTTATTCTCTTCATGTTTTCAAACTTTTACAATGTTTGGATCCTGGTGAGAGCAACATATATGTATGCAGTCTCACGACTGCAGATCTATACATGTTATCAATTTTGAGGAGGCCTATAAGTCCTTCAGAATGAGGAATATATAATCTTGGTATACCTTGATTTATATACATCATTTGATAAGCCTGAGGCATTTTTGTTTTCTTGTCCAACTGATCCAATACCTTTTGGGGCCAGTCAATCACCTCAAAACTGTAAGTAAGAACAGGAAGAGCAAACTGGTTTATAGTTTAGACTATGTTCCTAGATGTTAGGACTGCTTACAGGATTAATTTTAGTCTTCTAGAATATTCCTTACTGAGTTTTGTTCACCTTTGTTCATGTTTTATTGTCAATCCTTCATTAATTCCCAAATATTTATAAACTCTCTCCTGCTCAAGTTCCTTTATATCACATTCCTGTCACAGACTAGCATTTTCTTGGTGCTGTAGATTTATTACTATAAATGTTGCTTTTGCACAATTACCAAGACCAAAAGGCATTCTTCTATCATCAAGACAGTTTTGACCACTTTCAGTTGTGCTTTCAATTCACCTTTATCTTTTATCCACCACCTTTATCCAGCCGGTGGATACATTGTTATAAGATAAGCGCAGTCCAGGTCTGAACTGTCTGCAAACACAAACAGCTAAAGTTAACTTTGAACCTAACACCACTCTAAGTATTCAGCTGCAGTACCACCTTTATCTTTTATCCAACCGGTGGATACATTGTTATAAGATAAGCGCAGTCCCAGTCTGAACTGTCTGCAAACACAAACAGCTAAAGTTAACTTTGAACCTAACACCACTCTAAGTATTCAGCTGTGGTACTACCTTTATCTTTTATTCAACCGGTGGATACATTGTTATAAGATAAGTGCAGTCCGGGTCTGAACTGTCTGCAAACACAAACAGCTAAAGTTAACTTTGAGTATGTGTCTACCTGTTTGAGCTAATATTCATTATCCCCTGGAGAGCACTCTGCTTTGGCTTGTAAGCAACTCTCCCCCTCCCACACACACACACTCATCTTCCATTTCTCTTTTATTCCCTTATGTTAGCAAATAGTATTCTTAACTGATCAAGTACTGTGTGTTTGTTAATTTAAATTGAGACCACAGTAGCCTATTGATATAAGGTTATCCTGTTTTTCCACCTGAGGAATGGTTAAGAAATGACTTACAGCTTCAGAGCAGTCCTTAATCAATTCTGATTGTTTCTTAAACACAAACTTGTCTTTGCTTAATCTTGGCTCATTAGCAGCAGAAAGACCTGCCTGCTCACACCCTTGTTCTCCGACCTCCCCCTTCCCTGTTTATTACCTTAAGCCAATCCCAACGTTAATAAATATTACATGTGGCAGGCACCATTTTTAAAACTACCATCCACTCTGCTACAGGCCCCATGAGAAGCCCAGTGTCTCTCCAGTAAGTGTTTTACAACTGTATATGCTTATTTATGTTGAATTGTGTTAGACATCCAATATGATTTATGCTTTATTACTGGAAGTTACTATGGCATGCTAGCATTGTGTTTGTCTTCATCAAGTTGTTGTTAGTATAATAGTATGGTCTATTTGCATAGCTGCACCTTGTTAACTAATGTTATTCATGTATATCTGTTGTGTGTAGACAGCTCATACTGGTGTCTAATTATTTCTATATAATTGTGATGTTATTGGTGGATAGAATCACATTAGAGAACCAAGACAGAGTGCTGCTTGCTATATTTTTATCTGTGACTGCATAACTGTCAGCTGAGGTCCCTTCTCACTGATGTGTTTTTCCAATTGGCTCAGTATCTGCATATACTAGTAGTTGATTCAATACATATTTTCCTGTATGCAATAGCTATTTGCTCAGTTTGTTTTGTAATCTTTATAATATATCTTTGCTATCTCAAAAGTGCTTATTCCTCTGTGTGCTCTTCTTTTCTAGACATAACACCACTCTAAGTATTCAGCTGCGGTACCACCTTTATCTTTTATCCAACCGGTGGATACATTGTTATAAGATAAGCGCAGTCCAGGTCTGAACTGTCTGCAAACACAAACAGCTAAAGTTAACTTTGTGTATGTGTCTACCTGTTTGTATCCACTATCCCCTGGAGAGCACTCTGCTTTGGCTTGTAAGCAGCCCCCGCCCACACACATACACTCATCTTCCATTTTCTCTTTTATTCCCTTCTGTTAACAATCAGTATCCATAACTGGTCAAATACTGTGTTTGTTAATTTAAATTGAGACCACAGTAGCCTATTGATATAAGGTTATCCTGTTTTTCCACCTGAGGAATAGTTAAAAAATGACTTACAGCTTCAGAGCAGGTCTTGCTCAGTTCTGATTGTTACCTTAAGTCAATCCCAAAGTAAATAAATATTACCTGTGGCAGGTACTATTTTTAATCTACAACCATCCTTCCAGCACTTTCTGCTCAGTCCTGCCATAAAACTTACTAAAACTGCCTGAACTGGGGCACAGCTAACTGATAGTTCATGGAAATACAGGGTACCAACCTGAGTCTCCACATTCACTATCATATGTTCTTTCATCAGTTACTCTGTTACCTGATTGTTTCCAGCCCCCTCATAAGAGCAACTAACAGGGTCTCTGCCCGCTTCGCTCCCCACCCTGTCCCCAATTTCCTCCTGCCCCCAGTGGTCCTACCTTTATTACACACGCAAACCCTTCCCATCTTTCCAACAGCCAACCACGACACTAAACCCAACATTACCTTCTCCATCTTCCCACTACTATCATTCCTCCTCAGCTAACATGTATAAGCATACCATACCTATGCTCACTGCATGCACTCTCTTTGCATATCTTACATCCTACCAATACTACATCATTCCCCCACTCAACCACTACCACTGTACTACTACTCACACCACCACTCATCCCCTCCCACCAACTCAAGAACCATCCCTATGCACCCCCACATATTCTGTCAACTATATTACTCAAACAAAAAGCATCCCTACAACTTAACATAGTAACCCTCCCACCATACCTATTACCCACAGAGCACAATCATAAAGTTTCCCTAATAAACAAACACATTCAAAATCTGAGAAAAGTAATAACCTCATGCATATCAAAACTAGCCCTAAGTGGAGACATCCACCCCAACCCTGGCCCCACCATCTCCAACCCCACTCCTCATAATCAGACTAGAAACCACAACTTCTCCCAAATCACAGCCAATAGAAAGCCAAGTGACTTCCTTCTACTAAGCCTAAATATTAGAAGTATATCCAACAAGGTCCATGAACTCCATGCCACCATAGACTTGTACTTCCCAGATATAGTCATCCTGACAGAAACACGGCTAAAACCTCACATTACCAGTGAGCAAATCCTCCCTACCAGTTGCAGCATACTAAGAGTAGACCGGCTAAATAAGAAAGGAGGCAATGTAGCTATATTTAAACAACATCTAAACATCCAGATCTTAAAATCATCAGCTCCACAAATAGGCAATGAAGAAATAATATATACCAACCTCAAAATAAACCAAAATAAAACCATCAACATAATTGGATGCTACTTCCCACCTGACCAAAACATCCCTCCACTAGAAAACCTCCTCAGCTGGTCTACCCACCATCTCCCCCAAGAAACTATAATTTTAGGTGATTTCAATATTGACTGGCAATCCTGTTCTGGCAGCCATCCAACCCAACATCTAAACCTTCATGGCTTCACCCAACTAGTCCAGTCACCAACCAGGATAAATAAAAACTCAAGAAGCACACTACCCTGAATTGGATACTAGTCAGTAATAGCCCCCAGTCATATATAGCAGGCTGCTTATCAGATAGCCTCAGTGATCACTCCCCAACATTCCTACAAAAAAAAAACACCTAGACCAAGCTAAACCTGTCATCTACTGTCAAATACATAAAAAACTAAACTTTAACCCACTCACATTCATCTCATCCCTCAAAGAATGTAACTGGCATCCTCTAAAGTACCTCAGTCTTGATGACGCAGTTGAATTTTTTAATACTACCTTCCTGAGCATCCTTAATTACCACACCCCCATAAGACTTTTCAGAACCAAAGCACAACCCTCCCCATAGCTACAGAAAACCACTAAATCAGAAATGAAAAACAGGGATAAAACCGCCTCAACTAGACAGAAATTCCTAGAACTATTCAATAAAGTCAAAAAGCTAATAAAACAGGACAAATTCCAATACTACCAGTCTGCCCTAGAGTCCTCCCAACACAACCCCAAACAATTCTGGTCCTCCATAAACTCCATCCTCCACCCAGGTAAAGTCAGTACCCCTCCTCCTAACATCCCTCACTCCTCTGAAAATATTGCTACCTCATTCAACACACACTTCACACAAACCATACTATCACTAGCTAGACAACACAATCCCCCCTCCTCTCCAACCCACACCTTCAACTAGTAATCTTCCCACTGTCTTCTCTTTTTCTCCTGTTCCTACCTCCAACATAAAAAAACTCTTTACTAAACTTAAGCCCACCAAATTAGCAGCAGACAACCTCCCAAGTGAAAACCTACAAATCGCAGCTAATGCTCTAGCCTACCCAGTATCCATCCTGATTAACCGATCTCTGTCAGAAAGTTACATTCCCATACTATGGAAAGTATCACATATAATTCCCCTCCACAAAGGCGGCCTCTCCACAGAACTAACCAATTACTGCCCATAGCTATTCTCTCTCCACTCTCCAAAATACTAGAGAGATGCATTCACTCTCAGGTCTCAGACTACCTCCTTACTAACAACCTCCTTTCCAATACTCAGCATGCTTTCTGACCAAACCATAGCACCACCACTACCTTAATCTCCTTTATTAACACTATCCTTCACCATAAAAACAATGGCTATCTCTCCTCTGCTACTTTCCTAGACCTATCTAAAGCATTTGACATGGTCCCACACAAACAACTCATCTCTGTCCTCAATAACCTATCCTTCTCTCAATCAGTCACCAACTGGTTTCCAAGTTACCTATCTGACCACCAACAATCCATTGTATGGCAGAATGACATATCTCCCCAACTACCTGTCTCTATAGGGGTTCCCCAAGGATCCATCCTTGGACCCCTACTCTTCTCTGTTTTCACCATTAATCTAGCCTCTGCCACCAAACATGGCACACTCATACAATACGCAGATGACTCAACCATAATCTGCTCAGCCCAGTCCCTACCCAAACTGCAAAAAGACACACATGAAGTATTTTCTTCTGTTGAAACTTGGTTATCCGATGCCCAGTTAATACACAACCCAAATAAAACTAAACTGCTCATCTTCCAACCCACCAAACATACTCATAACAGCTCTCCCTTTAACATCACAGCAAAAGACAACACCACTATACACCCAACAGAACACACCAAATTGCTAGGAGTGGAAATAGACAATAAAACTAAAATTTGACATTCACATATCCATGACCATAAAAAAAGTCCACAAACAACTAGGAGCGTTATACAGAAATAAGCAACTTCTCACCAAAGCAGCAAAGATTTCAGTAGCAAATTCCCACCTTATCTCCACCCTACTTTATGCCTCTCCAATATATACCAACCTAAGGCAGTGCGATCTAAACAAGCTAGAGACCTGCTACAACAAAATCGCCAAATTCGCCACAGGGGCATTCTACCATAGTCACCACTGTCTCTCACTTGCTGAACTGGGCTGGCTTGAACTCCTTCACCTCCTTCAATGGTATCAACTCACTCTCGCCCACAAACTGGTAAACCATTGACTAAAAGTCCCATCCCTCCAGAATCTACTCCAACTCTATCGCACCACCAGACCACTAAGATCCAGCAACAAAAATCACTTACAGGTCACTAAAGCCAATAACTCTGCCGGAGAAGCACTATTCTCCTGCACCATAGCCAAATTATGGACCTCCCTCCCACCCACAATTACCCCCATGGCACCTACTTCAAAACTTTACTAAAAGCACACATAAAAACATGCTGGCTATGTCCTTGCAACCGCCCCCTCTAATATCACCCACCCCATCCACCCACTTCCTTTCTTTCCACCCCACTAACTACCTTCATTATAGCAAACTCGGATGCTCATAAGCCTAACTACTTATTATACAGCAGGAACTTCTTATTGTAACAATTGTAAATGTCTGTTATATACTTCACAGATGATAAAGATTATAGTTGTCAACTGATGTACTATGTTCTTCATCTGTAACTATGTTTGTAATTGTTAATTGCTATGTTGATCAAATTGTTAATTGCTATGTAAATCCAATGTAACTACTGTATGTATATTTTAACTGTGGAGCTTTTTTCCCCGGGCCTCCGCTGAAAATGAGCCTATGTCCAGTCGGACACTCCCGGTCAACAAATGTAAATAAATAAATAAATAAATAAATAAATAAATAAATAATTCCTCATCTGATGAACAAAACAGTTTTAAATAATCCATAAAAAGAAGATGAAAAGTCTTTACACTTTCTTGTTTTCTTGGGGGAAAATTGTAACCATGACCTAATCTGTTAAGTAGACAGCTTAATGGGTTAAGGGCAAGACAAAAGAGCAGTGGTGACAAAAAGTCACCTTGAAACATTCCCCTTTGAATTTTCATCCCTGGGATAATAATTTGTCCTTTATCATGGCTTAGCTGCAAAGTGGTTTGCCACTGTTTCATGGTCACTGTAAAGTAATTGATCAATGTAGGGTGTATCTTTAACATCTGTAAGTACCCTTTTTTCCATGAATGTGGGAATGCTGTTGAATGCTTTCTTATAATCTGTGCATGCCATACTTAGATTCTTCCCCTTTGTACAATTTTCCATTATGACTTTATTTAAAAACAAATGATCCTTTTTTCTGTATGACTTTCTTTTGTTGCCCTTTTGTTCTACTGCCATGACTGAGTTTTCTTCTAAATGTATATAAACTGTGTCAGCATCAACTACAGTATATAGTTTATGCATCATTAAAAGGCAGGTTATTGGTCTAGACTTTTTAGGATAGTTTGCAGGTCCTCTCTAAAGAAGGAGTATCATTTTCCCGGTTGTTAACCAGGTTAGTATCTGTTTGGGGTGCGCATATAAGTAGTTCTTTGGGCAGCCACGGTGGTGCAGTGGTTAGCATTGTCGCCTCACAGCAAGAGGTTCTCTGGTTTGATCCTTGGCTGGGGTGCCTTCTGTGCAGAGTCTGCATGTCCTCCCTGTGGTCGCATGGGTTTCCTCCGGGTGCTCTGGTTTCCTCCCACATCCCAAAGACATGCTGCAGGTGGATTGGACACTCTAAATTGGTCCTAGGTGTGAGTGCGTGTGTATGTGTGCCTTCTGTGGAAGGTTGGGCACCGGGCTGGCAACTCAACACTGTAAAACTCCACTGCCAATCATGAGCGGACAGGTGATCTGCTGTGGCGACCCCTAACCGGGAAAAGAAGATATAAGTAGTTCTTTCTTAGGGCTAAATCTTTCTGTAAAGATATTAATACTTTTGGCCAGAAGTTAGGCACTGCATCTGGCCTGGGGTTTTCCAAGTACTTTTTTCTCAGAGCTAAATCTTTGGGTAAAGATGTTAATACTTTCAGCCAGAAGTTAGACACTGCATGTGAGCCTGGGGTTTTCTATTTAGGAGCTTTTCTTAATTTTATTTCAATTTTTCTGGCTATTACTTCATCCCATTTTATATCCTGTACATTTGAGCTTCTTACTACTTTTTTTCCCTATCCATTCAGCATTTTTGTTACTTTCCACAGGGGTCATCGGTAAATTGTTTTGTATTTATTCTTTATATTTATCTGCATATCTTCTAAGTTTTTCTGCTTGTGCAGATATCTTTAGTTTATTGTTTGTGACAGTGTATGATAGATACTGCCCTGTTCTAATATGGTACATTGCTTTTATCACATCTATCTAAATATTTTTGTTGATCTGTTCCCTCTTCTATACTTTTCTAACACTGACATATAATTTTCCTGATACTTATTTATTTTATTTATTTATTTGACATTTGTTGACCAGGTTGGTCTGACTGGGCAAAAGTCCATTTTCATCAGAGAACCAAAGAGAAAAGTTCCATATGCACAAGTAGTTCATAAAAGTATAACACAATACAGATTAAGATAAAAAACACAGTGTTACTATATATATTGTTACTCTACAAATGTTACAAATTGCAAAAATAACAGTCAAATGCTAGTAATAAAAAGTTCAAGTGAAGGCTTCCATGATGACATTTAATTTCTTCTTTCCTTTCCCTTATTGCTCTGTATTTTTTGATAAGACTGTATATGTTATTAATTTAGCTGCACAGTGGTATATCCTGTTTACTTCCATAATATCATGTGAATTTCTGTTAATAGTCTTGATTACATGTTCATTTGTTTTATCAGACTTCTAACATTTTGGGTCTTATTGACTTTCTGTAATCTATGTCTTTCATCTATCTTAATATGTCTATCCATCTCTATTAAATCAATCAACTCTTCCTTTAGACCATTTTATTCTAAATTGGGGGCACCTTATTTATACTCAATTTCCTGCAGGCATTCTATAGAAAGTTCCAGAACATCTTCCTACGACACAGCTGCATCCTGCATTATCTGTTGCTCTTTTATATGGGAACTCAATGGCCTATCACTCCACAGCATTGACTGGGTCAGAGTTGCCACTGTTTCCTGTCCCTTCTCTTGTTATGCAGCATTTTTTACTGGTTTTCTACTAATGGATCCAGAGTATTTTCATGTGGCAAGTGATCAGATGCTTCCCATTCCACCTGTTTCTCCTTAATTTGAGAACTTATGGTTCCACCATGCTGTTTGCTGTGACATTACCAGAATTGGATTTTCTGTACTAAATCCTTCACTTCACAAGTAATCCAGTGCTTCAATTTCTATTTCTTTAATTTCTCCATTTCTAATCATCTTATTTACTTCCCCCTCTGTTTTCTTGTTTTTTTTTTTTTTTTTTGTATTGTGAAATTTTCCATATCTGGGTGCCTTTCCTTTCACATTTTTTGGAACTGTGTTTTTATATTTAGTTTGGCTTTCTCCTTTTGCCTAAATATTGCACCATATCAGATCTCTCTTTCTTTTCTGTGCCCATGTTTCTTTTAAAACCTTTCAAAAATCTCTAGGTTTTGTTTTTTTATATTTTTGCACTTCCTCAGTGACTTCTTTTTCCAAATGGTCCTAGGTTTCTTGGTCTATAAAGTATTTTTCATGAATCTGTTGCTTTAATGAACACAAATTTCCATTTGAAGCTTTTGACAGTCATTTTTGTGCAAGTGTTTTTTTTTCCTCTAATTTCTCTCTTAATCTTTTTGAATATCTTCTATCTGGAAATTCTGAGCTTCTTGCATAAGTTTTTGTGTGAAGCGATGCTGTTAAGTGATGCACAGACGATTCTTATTTCAGCAACTTTGGATTGAAATATACTTTATTACAATGCTTTCTTATCCCACTTTTTTGTTAGGGTTGAGGTTTTGGGAGTTTCATCACAGAAGCAGCAATACAAACAAATGTGTGTGGGGGGGCATGGCTCTCAACTGTCCAGATTTTCCCAGAATAGTCATATTTTTGCCTCAAATCTTTGGTGTGTTCTTCATAAAATTTGTGGTTTTCTGGTAAACTACTGAAGACTGAAGTCACTAAATAATGACATACATTTGAGTTTCAGACTCTTGTATCCTTCAAAAAATGCATGTTGACACAAATCCTGTTATTCTAGCAAATGTTTAAGTTTATAACAGCAACATTTAAAATCTGTCCCTAATTTTGGGCCTTTGCCCCCCCCACCCCATTACTTTTGGCTTTGTCTACACTTCATGCACTAAGACATTGGGAGGTATGGTGGGGAGTGAGGGATATGAGGCAACTATACTTTCTCTCTGTATTTCAGTTTGCATCTTAGTGGATACATTATGTCTCCTACTTGGAAACAAATAATGCTGGAATGTTATTTTGAGCCCAGATGAAGAACACTCTTACACATTTACTAGGTTACAATGGACATCAAGAACCTAGTGAACCTGAATTACTCTTCTCATGCCAGTTGCACCTGTTATTTATACATGCATGAGATGGTCCCTACTCCAGGTCAGTAATCAAGGAGCCTCAATCCTCACCATTGACACTGATGAGGGATGGCCACTAATAAAAAAAAAATGGATACACATGGTATTTCCGGATGCAGCTCTCTACACCAAGCACAGTTTCCATTAAGAGCACACAGGCAGCACACTCCAGACATGGAGGTGGACTGTCTCTGTCACTCCTTCTCTCTCTGTCTTCAGGCCCCAAACAAGACTCCAAACTGACCACTTTGGAGCACTGTGTCCCTGTTCCAAGTAGCTGACACACGCACTTGGATATTTGATTTTCATATACACCTATACACACCTGGGAATGGCTGGCACAGATTTACCAGCTGTGCCCCCTCTACCCAGACTATAAGGTAATTACACTGCCACCAGTTAGATAATCTAAGGTTCTTACAAGGGTACCCAATTATACTAAGTAAAATTAATACTAATACAAATGGTAGCATTTGAACAAAGCAGCAAAGCTTTCAGGACTGGCCACAGTGTCACTAAAATAAGCATAAGTACTCTTAAGATGTTAAAAGTATTCTCTAAATGTCCAGTCACAATGAAAGGTATATAAATATTTAATAACAAATAATAAAATAGAAAACATGAGAATACTGAATATCTAGTTACAATAAACACCAGAGTTTCAGAACTGGAGATATAAAAATAACAGTCAGATAGATTCACACAGATGCAGAACAACAGTACTTAACTAATATCACTATATATTCCTGACTGACTAAAGAATTACTGTTCCCTAGTTAAGTTACTTACTACAGCAAGGCAAGATGACTGTTGACTTGCTTACTACAGCAAGGCAACATGAGTGTGTGGTTGTGTCAGATATCTGTGAGAGATCTTTCCTGTCGGGTTCCAAAGAACAAAGTGCTGCTATGAGAGTTCATCATATCTCTCACTAATATCTAAAGCATCATTCCAGTGCTAGTTATAGAATGACATCACATGTGGTCACCTGCCTCTGGTACAATACACACCTAAAGTTTTGCTAAGATCTGTTGCAGGATTTGAAAGCTATAATACAATTTCAAAACTTCCACCCTTCCAGTGTAGCAATTAGTTCACCCCTAAGGACAATACAGTAAGATTTGTAGTCCTGGTTTCCTCTGATATTTTTTGTCTCTGGCTGCTATCAGACCTGTAAGATAAAACTTTATGGCCTAAACCAACCCATTTAATTTTCAACCTATGTTTTAAAATTAGCTGGACTGGGCTTAACCTTTCCTTCCATAATTATCTGTTAAAACATATACATTTAAACAGTTATAATAATACTGTCTGACATACATACATGTATAGCTATTTCTGTCCAGCAGGACCCACTGTAGATGCATGTTTAACACAAGCAACTTTACAAACACATTTTTAACACAAGCATCTGTACAATTCAGTGTGATAGTCAAATTACATAATTTTTTTTACAAAACTCCAGCTGGCATATGTTACACATACACTGCCCTACTTTTTCTGGCATAGATGGCACTATCACATGTCATCACAGTGCATCTGACCTTTTCACAGAGTCACATATTTATGCTTATAGAGTAATTCATCATTCACATGTCCTTTCATGAAAATATAAGCTATTGCTCTCAAAGGAACATGAGTAGTTATTTGGCCAAGTTTTTACAGGAATAATCACCATTCCACACAGAAAATTAGATTTTAATAATGTTTGATAGAACTGATAGTTCAAAAACAGATAAAATATTGCAGGACTGCTAACTTTAATGAGTGGGTTATCTTGCAACATACTCATACCTCTCAAGAGTAATGATTTAGGCATAGGATTGTGATTTTGGACCCCAGATTTATCTTTGCTCCTCCCAGATTTAGTGATGCTCATCACAATGTTAGATCTGCTTATGGATACACGCCTTATTAAATAAATAAAATAAATATATATTATATATATATATATATATATATATATATATATATATATATATATATATATATCCATCTATTAGGAAAAAATAAAAAAGTGCACCTCTTCCTGAACTTCTGCTATGACTTTTAAAGGCCAATGCTATGAGTTTTAATGCTCAGAAGTTGAGAGGTATGAATATACTCAGCTTAGGGTATGGGAGGATGAGACAGTGTAGTCCATGGATACTTTGGATGTAATAAAGGAAGTTGCATGCTGCAGGATAAGAAGGTATATTAAAAACAAAAGGTATAGACGAGATGCAAAGCTTAAGGAGGTGGAGGATAGTTTACAGTCCCTGTTGCCGGACCTCAAAAATGGGAGGCAAAATGGAGTTTTGAGTGTATCAAAAATAAATCTCAAGTATATAGCATTCTGGAGGTCTAGACTTAGAAAATAATGAATGCTCTGAAGTTTAAATATTTCACATTTTACTTTCCTCACAAAAAGCAATGAAAGTTTGGTTAATTCTACAAACAGCACTGAGACAAGTAGTTGTGATACAACACCCAAGAACTAACTGAATCAAGAGAAAGTAAGGCAAGATTCAAAAAGCCTTTGGTCATTATTATGGTAGACCATACGGTGCAGAACAGTGTGCTCAGGAAAGGTGAGAATGGATGGCTTCCTTTCTTTGAGGAATTAACTTGAAGCAAATTATTGGAGTCTCATAAAAGCTTCTGATGGGTTCGTTAACAAAGACAGAACTGGTGAGTGCATTGAAGTTAATGAAAGGGTAAATTTTCTGGCAGTGATGCCTTGCTTTGGGAGTTAGTGAAGGTTGTAGGGGAGGCTTTTGTTGATAATTTCTCACTCTAGCAAATATATATTCTGAAAGGGGTTACTCCCCATCTACGCAGTGGGAGGGAAGTGCTAATTTTTGTTATGCCCAAGGTGGGTTAGTAGCTAGCTTCATACATGACAATCTCAGTCTTATAATAGGATTATAGACTTTTCATGTTGTTGTTTCTGCAGAGGATATCAAATGGGAAAATTGCATTTCTCTATGAGGACAAAACAGGGCTTGTCTAGGGTAGACAGATTTTTAACTATGTTATTAAAACATTGCCGCTATTAGGTGATGCTGAAAGATGAAAAAGAACTGCATGTAAAAAAGAGGAGCAGCAGTAACAGCATGGACAGTGCTCTGCTACAGTAATATCACAGGCAGTGCCCTGCTGCAGTAACAGCATGGACAGTGCTCTGCTACAGTAATATCACAGGCAGTGCTCTGCAGTAAGAGCATGGACAGTGCTCTGCTACAGTAATATCACAGACAGTGTTCTGCTGCAGTAACAGCACAGAAAATGCTCTGCTGCAGTAATATCACAAGTAGTGCTCTGCTACAGTAATATCACAGACAGTGTTCTGCTGCAGTAACAGCATGGGCAGTGATCTCCTGGAGTAATATCACAGACAGTGCTCTGCTGCAGTAACAGCATGGACAGTGCTCTGCTACAGTAATATCACAGACAGTCTTCTGCTGCAGTAACAGCACAGAAAGTGTTCTGCTGCAGTAACATCACAGGCAGTGCTGTGCTGCAGTAACAGCATGTACAGTGCTCTGCTACAGTAATATCACAGACAGTGTTCTGCTGCAGTAACAGCATGGGCAGTGCTCTGCTGCAGTAATATCACAGACAGTGCTCTGCTGCAGTAACAGCATGGACAATGCTCTGCTAAAGTAATATCACAGACAGTACTCTGCTGCAGTAACAGCACATAAAGTGCACTACTGCAGTAATGTCAGAGACACTGCTGTGCTGCAGTAACAGCATGGACAGTGCTCTGCTACAGTAATATCACAGACAGTGTTCTGCTGCAGTAACAGCACAGAAAGTGCTCTGCTGCAGTAATATCATAGGCAGTGCTCTGCTGCTGTAACAGCATGGGCAGTGCTCTTCTACAGTAATATCACAGACAGTGTTCTGCTGCAGTAACAGCACAGAAAGTGCTCTGCTGCAGTAATATCACAGGCAGTGCCCTGCTGCAGTAACAACATGGACAGTGTTCTGCTACAGTAATATCACAGACAGTATTCTGCTGCAGTAACAGCACATAAAGTGCTCTACTGCAGTAATGTCACAGACACTGCTGTGCTGCAGTAACAGCATGGACAGTGCTCTGCCACAGTAATATCACAGACAGTGCTCTGCTGCAGTAACAACACAGAAAGTGCTCTGCTGCAGTAATATCACAGGCAGTGCTCTGCTGCAGTAACAGCATGGGCAGTGCTCTTGTACAGTAATATCACAGACAGTGTTCTGTTGCAGTAAGAGCACAGAAACTGCCCTGCTGCAGTAATATCACAGGCAGTGCCCTGCTGCTGTAACAGCATGGACAGTGCTCTGCTACAGTAATATCACAGACAGTACTCTGCTGCAGCAACAGCACATAAAGTGCTCTACTGTAGTAATGTCACAGACAGTGCTGTGCTGCAGTAACAGCATGGATATTGCTCTGCTACAGTAATATCACAGACAGTGTTCTGCTGCAGTAATATCACAGACAGTGCTCTGCTGCACTAACAGCATGGACAGTTCTCTGCTACAGTAATATCACAGATAGTACTCTGCTGCAGTAACAGCACATAAAGTGCTCTACTGCAGTAATGACACAGACAGTGCTGTGCTGCAGTAACAGCATGGACAGTGTTCTGCTACTGTAATATCACAGACAGAGTTCTGCTGCAGTAATAGCACAGAAGTGCTCTGCTGCAGTAATATCACAGGCAGTGCTCTGCTGCAGTAACAGTATGGACAGTGCTCTGCTGCAGTAAATCTCAGATAGTGTTCTGCTGCCGTAACAGCATGGACAGTGCTCTGCTACAGTAATATCACAGACAGTGCTCTGCTGCAGTAACAGCATGGACAGTGCTCTGCTACAGTAATATCACAGGCAGTGCTCTGCTGCAGTAAGAGCATGGACAGTGCTCTGCTACAGTAATATCACAGATAGTGTTCTGTTGCAGTAACAGCACAGAAAGTGCTCTTCTGCAGTAATATCACAGGCAGTGCCCTGCTGCAGTAACAGTATGGACAGTGCTCTGCTGCAGTAAATCACAGATAGTGTTCTGCTGCAGTAACAACACAGACAGTGCTCTTCTGCAGTTATATCACAGACAGTGTTCTGCTGCAGTAACAGCACAGAAAGTGCTCTTCTGCAGTAATATCACAGGCAGTGCCATGCTGCAGTAACAGTATGGACAGTGCTCTGCTGCAGTAAATCACAGATAGTTTTCTGCTGCAGTAACAGCATGGACAGTGCTCTGCTACAGTAATATCACAGACAGTGCTCTGCTGCAGTAACAGCATGGGCAGTGCTCTGCTACAGTAATATCATAGGCAGTGCTCTGCTGCAGTAACAGCATGGACAGTGCTCTGCTACAGTAATATCACAGGCAGTGCTCTGCTGCAGTAACAGCATGGACAGTGCTCTGCTACAGTAATATCACAGGCAGTGCTCTGCTGCAGTAACAGCACAGAAAGTGCTCTTCTGCAGTAATATCACAGACAGTGCTCTGCTGCAGTAACAGCATGGACAGTGCTCTGCTACAGTAATATCACAGGCAGTGCTCTGCTGCAGTAACAGCATGGACAGTGCTCTGCTACAGTAATATCACAGGCAGTGCTCTGCTGCAGTAACAGCATGGACAGTGCTCTGCTACAGTAATATCACAGGCAGTGCTCTGCTGCAGTAAGAGCATGGACAGTGCTCTGCTACAGTAATATCACAGACAGTGTTCTGCTGCAGTAACAGCACAGAAAATGCTCTGCTGCAGTAATATCACAAGTAGTGCTCTGCTACAGTAATATCACAGACAGTGTTCTGCTGCAGTAACAGCATGGGCAGTGATCTGCTGCAGTAATATCACAGACAGTGCTCTGCTGCAGTAACAGCATGGACAGTGCTCTGCTACAGTAATATCACAGACAGTCTTCTGCTGCAGTAACAGCACAGAAAGTGTTCTGCTACAGTAACATCACAGGCAGTGCTGTGCTGCAGTAACAGCATGTACAGTGCTCTGCTACAGTAATATCACAGACAGTGTTCTGCTGCAGTAACAGCATGGGCAGTGCTCTGCTGCAGTAATATCACAGACAGTGCTCTGCTGCAGTAACAGCATGCACAATGCTTTGCTAAAGTAATATCACAGACAGTACTCTGCTGCAGTAACAGCACATAAAGTGCACTACAGCAGTAATGTCAGAGGCACTGCTGTGCTGCAGTAACAGCATATACAGTGCTCTGCTACAGTAATATCACATACAGTGTTCTGCGGCAGTAATAGCACAGAAAGTGCTCTGCTGCAGTAATATCATAGGCAGTGCTCTGCTGCTGTAACAGCATGGGCAGTGCTCTTCTACAGTAATATCACAGACAGTGTTCTGTTCGAGTAACAGCACAGAAAGTGCTCTGCTGCAGTAATATCACAGGCAGTGCCCTGCTGTTGTAACAGCATGGACAGTGCTGTGCTACAGTAATTTCACAGACAGTACTCTGCTGCAGCAACAGCACATAAAGTGCTCTACTGTAGTAATGTCAAAGACAGTGCTGTGCTGCAGTAACAGCATGGATATTGCTCTGCTACAGTAATATCACAGAAAGTGTTCTGTTGCAGTAATATCACAGACAGTGCTCTGCTGCACTAACAGCATGGACAGTTCTCTGCTACAGTAATATAACAGATAGTACTCTGCTGCAGTAACAGCACATAAAGTGCTCTACTGCAGTAATGTCACAGACAGTGTTGTGCTGCAGTAACAGCATGGACAGTGTTCTGCTACTGTAATATCACAGACAGTGTTCTGCTGCAGTAATAGCACAGAAGTGCTCTGCTGCAGTAATATCACAGGCAGTGCTCTGCTGCAGTAACAGTATGGACAGTGCTCTGCTGCAGTAAATCACAGATAGTGTTCTGCTGCAGTAAGAGCATGGACAGGACTCTGCTACAGTAATATCACAGACAGTGTTCTGTTGCAGTAACAGCACAGAAAGTGCTCTTCTGCAGTAATATCACAGGCAGTGCCCTGCGGCAGTAACAGTATGGACCGTGCTCTGCTGCAGTAAATCACAGATAGTGTTCTGCTGCAGTAACAGCACAGAAAGTGCTCTTCTGCAGTAATATCACAGACAGTGTTTTGCTGCAGTAACAGCACAGAAAGTGCTCTTCTGCAGTAATATCACAGGCAGTGCCCTGCTGCAGTAACAGTATGGACAGTGCTCTTCTGCAGTAAATCACAGATAGTCTTCTGCTGCAGTAACAGCATGGACAGTGCTCTGCTACAGTAATATCACAGACAGTGCTCTGCTGCAGTAACAGCATGGACAGTGCTCTGCTACAGTAATATCATAGGCAGTGCTCTGCTGCAGTAACAGCATGGACAGTGCTCTGCTACAGTAATATCACAGGCAGTGCTCTGCTGCAGTAACAGCATGGACAGTGCTCTGCTACAGTAATATCACAGGCAGTGCTCTGCTGCAGTAACAGCACAGAAAGTGCTCTTCTGCAGTAATATCACAGACAGTGCTCTGCTGCAGTAACAGCATGGACAGTGCTCTGCTACAGTAATATCACAGGCAGTGCTCTGCTGCAGTAACAGCATGGACAGTGCTCTGCTACAGTAATATCACAGGCAGTGCTCTGCTGCAGTAACAGCATGGACAGTGCTCTGCTACAGTAATATCACAGGCAGTGCTCTGCTGCAGTAAGAGCATGGACAGTGCTCTGCTACAGTAATATCACAGACAGTGTTCTGCTGCAGTAACAGCACAGAAAATGCACTGCTGCAGTAATATCACAAGTAGTGCTCTGCTACAGTAATATCACAGACAGTGTTCTGCTGCAATAACAGCATGGGCAGTGATCTGCTGCAGTAATATCACAGACAGTCTCTGCTGCAGTAAAAGCATGGACAGTGTTCTGCTACAGTAATATCACAGACAGTCTTCTGCTGCAGTAACAGCACAGAAAGTGTTCTGCTGCAGTAACATCACAGGCAGTGCTCTGCTGCAGTAACAGCATGTACAGTGCTCTGCTACAGTAATATCACAGACAGTGTTCTGCTGCAGTAACAGCATGGGCAGTGCTCTGCTGCAGTAATATCACAGACAGTGCTCTGCTGCAGTAACAGCATGGACAATGCTCTGCTAAAGTAATATCACAGACAGTACTCTGCTGCAGTAACAGCACATAAAGTGCACTACTGCAGTAATGTCAGAGACACTGCTGTGCTGCAGTAACAGCATGGACAGTGCTCTGCTACAGTAATATCACAGACAGTGTTCTGCTGCAGTAACGGCACAGAAAGTGCTCTGCTGCAGTAATATCATAGGCAGTGCTCTGCTGCTGTAACAGCATGGGCAGTGCTCTTCTACAGTAATATCACAGACAGTGTTCTGCTGCAGTAACAGCACAGAAAGTGCTCTGCTGCAGTAATATCACAGGCAGTGCCCTGCTGCAGTAACAGCATGGACAGTGCTCTGCTACAGTATTATCACAGACAGTACTCTGCTGCAGTAACAGCACATAAAGTGCTCTAATGCAGTAATGTCACAGACACTGCTGTGCTGCAGTAACAGCATGGACAGTGCTCTGCCACAGTAATATCACAGACAGTGCTCTGCTGCAGTAACAACACAGAAAGTGCTCTGCTGCAGTAATATCACAGGCAGTGCTCTGCTACAGTAACAGCATGGGCAGTGCTCTTCTACAGTAATATCACAGACAGTGTTCTGCTGCAGTAACAGCACAGAAAGTGCTCTGCTGCAGTAATATCACAGGCAGTGCCCTGCTGCAGTAACAGCATGGACAGTGCTCTGCTACAGTAATATCACAGACAGTACTCTGCTGCAGCAACAGCACATAAAGTGCTCTACTGTAGTAATGTCACAGACAGTGCTGTGCTGGAGTAACAGCATGGATATTGCTCTGCTACAGTAATATCACATACAGTGTTCTGCTGCAGTAATATCACAGACAGTGCTCTGCTGCACTAACAGCATGGACAGTTCTCTGCTACAGTAATATCACAGATAGTACTCTGCTGCAGTAACAGCACATAAAGTGCTCTACTGCAGTAATGTCACAGACAGTGCTGTGCTGCAGTAACAGCATGGACAGTGTTCTGCTACTGTAATATCACAGACAGTGCTCTGCTGCAGTAACAACATGGACAGTGCTCTGCTACAGTAATATCACAGTGTTCTGTTGCAGTAACAGCACAGAAAGTGCTCTTCTGCAGTAATATCACAGGCAGTGCCCTGTTGCAGTAACAGTATGGACAGTGCTCTGCTGCAGTAAATCACAGATAGTGTTCTGCTGCAGTAACAGCACAGAAAGTGCTCTTCTGCAGTAATATCACAGGCAGTGCCCTGCTGCAGTAACAGTATGGACAGTGCTCTGCTGCAGAAAATCACAGATAGTTTTCTGCTGCAGTAACAGCATGGACAGTGCTCTGCTACAGTAATATCACAGACAGTGCTCTGCTGCAGTAACAGCATGGACAGTGCTCTGCTACAGTAATATCATAGGCAGTGCTCTGCTGCAGTAACAGCATGGACAGTGCTCTGCTACAGTAATATCACAGGCAGTGCTCTGCTGCAGTAACAGCACAGAAAGTGCTCTTCTGCAGTAATATCACAGACAGTACTCTGCTGCATTAAGAGCATGGACAGTGCTCTGCTACAGTAATATCACAGGCAGTGCTCTGCTGCAGTAACAGCATGGACAGTGCTCTGCTACAATAATATCACAGACAGTACTCTGCTGCATTAACAGCATGGACAGTGTTCTGCTGCAGTAATATCACAGACAGTGTCCTGCTGCAGTAACAGCACAGAAAGTGCTCTGCTGCAGTAATATCACAGACAGTGTCCTGCTGCAATATGACAAGAGCAGTACTTGACAACTACAAGTAGCTGGTGGAACTCATGTTACAGCTAAGGCAAGCTAGTTTGGCCTAGTCAATGCATGCTCAAATACTCAGTCACTAGTTGACAAACCAAAGTTCAGCATATAAAATGGGAAGAAATGGGATAGGTGAGAATGTAGGAAAGAGAAGAAATGGAAGTAGATGTAAATTCAGAAGGATAAGCAGAAAGTATTGAAGACTAGAGAAAAAAAGTTAAAATGTTGTGGGGAAGGAGACACTTTTTCATGTTATACAAAAGAAGAGTAGGTGTCAACTGGTGTGGTTGTTTGGTTTAGAATGAAAAAGATAGTACCAGAGACAGACATACATACATAGAACACATAGACACAAAAGATGGGGAGGACAGAGTATGTATGCATACATACAGACAGAGCACATGTTGTGATGGGGAGGGCTGGACCATAAACATGGAATAGGCAATGACATATAACAGATGAAGCTTACCAGGATGGAAATAGGGTGGGGTCCTTTCATAGCTGACTGTCAGGCCAGCCTAGATGTCAGAAAATCCAGGTATCCATCACTTGGATGGCTGACAGTGTGCGCTAGCTGCTATCCTGGAGACTGGATGGCTGGGTTCACAAGATTCAGCCAGTCATATCAGAAGTGAGTAATTATTCCTACACAGGTATCTAGATGCAGCTACAAATTTACTACTGCAACAACTAGCCTCTACACTTTATGTTGGGAGACCTCTCCCAGTCTACCTTTAGTAGAGAAATCTTCACTGTCATTCTGAGAAGACAAACCAGAGGGCAACAGTGACAGCTGAAGGTCAGCTCCAGCAGAAGAGATGTTATCTTCCTGATGACATGCAGACCAGTGGTCAGTGGCAACCTAGCACCAGATGCAGAGGCTCAAAGAGGCTGCTGCTGCTGCCCTCTCGCACGTGGACTTGCAGAAGGATGACAGAATGGGAAAATATCATCAGAGTAACATATGAGAATAATTTCGGTGTAGATATGAACTGGACTGTCATGCAGCCCATATATACCCCACTGCCTCAAGAGGAAATCCATTCTTCTGCAGAAGCCAGTATGTTCACCTGCTGCTGGAAAACAAATTGCATACTGAAAACTACATATGTACAACAGTCAAGATTGTAGAGGGCAATGGCACTGAGAAAATGCTTGTAGTACACTTTTTTTTTGCTTTCCATCCTAATCCTTTTCTTCCCACAGTAGTCCTTATTCAGGTTTCTGTAACAATACCAGCATTCATCACTTGAATGAATGATGCAAGTGGCATTGGTTAAGCATGCTTGCCAATTTATGCTAAGCATCTACTTTCTGCTACAGTTCATCATAATGGTCCAGCAGATGCTATCCGAAGTTCCTGTGCAGGAAGATTAGAAAAATCCTGCTCACTCTCTAGCATACAAATATTTTGACCTGCATTTCCTACTACATGAAGGAATATTGGCAGCTCAGTTGTAGCATGCTTGTGAGAGTGTATAATGCAATATAGTACTGCACTGCAATGGCTTGCACAGACATGTATGATTAGTGTTGTGCATGCTGGCAATAAATCACAGATAGTGCTGTTAACTAGCTTCATTGGCATAATCACTGTACTAACTATGTCTTGTTTACATGACAGAAAGCATCAGTGACATTTTATGCAACATTCCTGACAACCATACACCTTCAAAATAGAGGAATTTCAGTACAGCTTCTGAGGCACAGAGCATCTTGGAGTCAGAAAGGAGTTTTGCCAGGTAAAGTACCTCAATAACATCAACTCAAACTGTAAAGGATGTCAGAATGAGGAAGATGGTGTGGTGAATGTGTAACTGAAAACCCATGACACTGGTATGGCACTGTACTGTCTGGAGTCTATATCGCATTGTCGCAGTTTTACAACTTCAAACGCTATATGGTCGAACCCATATGTTTGAAGTTGTAAAACTTTGAAAACTTAAAATAAATAAATAAATAAATTACCTGGTGGTTGTAAGCAGGGGGCAAGCCCCCTGCAGCCCCCATGTGGGGAGCTGCACCCCAACACCCACCACCCTTTAAATATACCAACTCCAAGACCGCACTACAATGCAGTGCAGTGTGTAAAGGGAAGATTTGCCTTTACTACACTATAGAGTGATCTCAGAGTTAATATATTTAAAGACGGGGGTTGGGGGTACAGCACCCCATGTAGGGGGTGCAGGGGGGCTTGCCCCCTACTTACAACTGTCAGGTATGTTTTTATTATTTTTATTTTTTTAATAAGTTTCAAAGTTTTACAACTTTGAACATATGGTTTCGACCATATAGCATCTGAAGTTGAAAACATCGGCAATGTGAAATAGACCCTACTGTCTTCCTGTGTCTGGGGTGATGCAAACCAAGAAAACAGGAAATCATGTGAAAAACATGCTGAAGGGAGTGTAGGATTCTAGTGCCAAATGTTGAGGCATTCTAATAATATGCAAATGGGAGGGAGTCTGTGCATAACACTAAATGTAGCCATTAACCATGTGCATAAAAGCAGTTGAGATGCTGTAACCAAAATGATATGCATCCCATTGAGTACCATAAACATCCAACAGCAGCCATATTTCCCCACAGGTTCACAGATATTAACATGGCCACCCAAGGACAGTATTTCTTTGAAACGTTTACTGGCTAGGCAAATAAAGCATAGTCAGTGTCGGTGGCTCAACAAACAACTCATTTCCCTTTGTTGTTGGAGGATCTGAAGACTGTAAGTTCAAGTCTTAGACCCAATATGTAGATTAATTTTCCAACACTGACACTGCAGTACAGTATAAAGGGGGAGGGGTGTATTCCAGACTGTGCTCTCCTTCAGATAAGATATTAAACTGTGCTTCCATCTGCCTGAGTTGGTGGTTACTCAGGTGGATGTTCAAGATTCCATGGCACTTATCAAAAAAGAGTGGGCACTTTATTAAAAAAATAGCATCACTCAGTATATACACAACAAAATAAAACAAATAAACCAACAGAATTCATTAAAAAGAAGAAAAAATAAAAACTTAATTGTATAATACTGAGTATTCTACAATATAACTCTTTCTTAAATATTTTTATTTCAACCCCACCACTTTATTCTACAGTCTTTCCACAACTAAGTGGACATACCATATTGTGTTATACAATAACTCTTCATATCTGATATACAATATAACCCATAGTATTCTTAATAATGACCTGCCTATAATATCATTAATCTATACTTTAATTTTTCTTATGATTTGATAAGTGATCATATCAATGCTTACATTCTTTAAAGATCATGTCTAAAGCAGTGAAATGACCTTTGTTTTTTTGCATACATCTCTATGGAATAATTTTTGATTTCTGGTATTAACCTAAATGTTAAAAAATGATACTTTGCAGTTTAGAAGAAGAAGATGTTAAAACATATATGCAAGGTTCGGGACAAAATGCTGATAATACTGTAAAAGTTAGAGATGAGAGAAACTTCCAGAATGGAGTAGAGGTTGGTAGCTATTTGGAAATGTGAAAAAAATACATGGTGAAACACTTGCCAAGTGTTATTTTTGTGACTGATTATAGAAGGGCATTAACATATGCTGGATAGTCTCAATCATGATTTTTGAGGAACTTTTCTCATTTAATTAATGAACATGCCAAGGTATAATATAATCAGTGTGGGGAGAAAGGACATACAGCAAGAAGGTGTGTGCCTGAATGCAGGGTGTATAAAAAAGAGACACTTTTGATGTATTGTCAAGAGTAAGCAGTAAATAATGAAAAAGAAGGGGAAATGAAAGAAAACATGCATGAGGAAAGACAATAAGAGACTGGGGGAGTTAGTGATCTAGGTGAAGAAGAAACTGTAGAAGAATAAAATTATATGGAGAGGGAAATGAAATGAAAAGAAATAATGCATGCAGAAAAAGAGGTCAGAAAAAGAGATTGATAATTTTTTTTTGAAGTTCAGCCAGTGAAAATCTGATTTGGAGGATCAGCGATTACTTCTACAGATACACAGAAAATATTCAGTTGGGGAAAGAGTAAAAATAAGAAAAATGAACATTTACAAATATTTCCCCTAAACTTAAAAAAAAAGGCAAGGCAACAATTTTAGAGTACTTTTAGTAAATGTGGACAATATTATTAACACTGTAAGAAGGATGGGGATACTGGAATGCTGTGCTAAATGTGATGTAGATGTTATTCTATTAGAAATGTTTAAAAAATACAGAATGGCTATGTTTTCAGATATAACCCAATCCAATAAATTTTCTCAGCACGGGTGTTCAAATGACAACTGACAAAAGAACAAACTGGCAGCTTTATAAAAATCAAAAATACCTGCTGAAACCAATATTAACACATAACAAAATTTGTACAAGTACAAACACCAAGCTATTGAACCAAAGGTTAAGTGGTTTTATCCCCAATATTACCTGGAACTTCTTTAGAACCTAGAACACTAGTGCACTAATTCACAGTTTAAAACACCTAACTCATCACTGAATACGTGTGCAACAATTTCATTGGATAACATGATAATTGTTTCAATTTGTGATGCAGCCTTAAATAAAATCAACAAACACAATTCAGTTAAATTAAAAAGGCTTGAAAAAGAAGAAATTATTTGGCAGGTGAAAATTAATGCTACAAATTCACTATATTTAAATGCTTGTAGTTCCATAGTGAGCTTGCTTCAAATGAGAGCCTCCAACCTTTAAAATATGTGGGTATTTTATAAGTGTAGGTAGATGGTTTTGTGCAAACAAAAGTGTAGTCCAAAATGTACCAACATTTGTCTTTTTAACTTGACTGGGTGTTGTTTGTTGATTTTATTGAAGGGTGTATCACAAATAGAAACAATTATCTTATTATCCAATGAAATTGTTACACACTTATTCAGTGATGAGTTAGGTATTTTAAATTGGGAAATATTGCACTAGTGTTCTAGGATCTGAAGACATCCCAGGTACTATCAGGGATGAAACCACTTAAACTTTGGTGCACTAGCTTTGTGTTTGTACATGTGCATTTTTTATCTGCTAACATTGGTTTCAGCAGGTGTTTTTGATTTTTAATAAAACTGCCAGTTCATTCTTTTGTCAATTGTTGTTGAGTGCTTTGAACACCTGTGCTGAGAGAATTTATTGCTGTTAGAAGATATTAGATTCATGACAAGTGAAGAAAGACTACAAACAGAAAAAAATGTGACATAGAAACATAAAATGGAACTTAAGAAGTGAATGGTTCTAAACAGTTGCTGTGCTGTAGAGAAAAAAACTGTGAAAATACTAGATGTAAAATTGGCAAGAATGGGAAGGTTAACTTGTGGATATGAGGTGGAGAGAACATGTTATATAGAATTATAGCATTATAAGCATATGTAAATAGCAAGGAAAGAGAAATCTGTTTCAAGTATTAGACTATGTGATAGATAATGTGAAAATTATAATTGCAGGGGATTTTAATTGTTATTTAAGGCCAAAATGTAAAAATAAAAGAAAAGATGGAAAAATACAAGAAGTGATAACATGTAGTAGATTACCTGTGCGGAATAAAAAATAATGGACTTATAGAAGGGGACACTTGGATCTGAAATTTTGTATATCAGAAGGCTTGTGGGTAGCAGATGGTGATACAGTTGTGACAGATTTTTCAGACCATTTTGCAACATGGATGGAGGTGTTGAGAGAAAGAGAGTATATTAAAATAGGAAAGGGAATAAAAAGAATAAATGAGAAATTATGGAATGAAATTAGAGAGTGGGAAGTACTGTAGCTGGGGATGGATCATAAAATGATGGAGGACTTCTATAAAACATGGTCTGAATGGTGGAGTGCATTTAAAAAGAAGCATAAAATGTTTTTTCCCAAAGGCAGGATTATGTAAGAAAGGAAGAGAAAGTGAAGTACTGTAAAATGTATAGAACTGTATTAGAGAATTTAGAGAATAATACAAAAGAGTATTATGATATGAAAAAAAAAAAGATATATATATATATATATATATATATATATATATATATATATATGTAAGAAACTGAGAAAAAAATAAGGTATTGTTTAGGCAGATATATTATTTACAAGGGAGAAGAATGTATCTGCATATCTGGATAAAATAGTAAAGGACGGTATTACTATAATGATAGAAATGAAAAATGTAAAAGGAGAAGTAAAAAGAACACAAGACCAAATTATGGGTACTGTAGTTTAGCATTTAGAAAATATGTATACAAATAAAAAGAAGGAAAATGCAAGACAAAGGGAATTAAAAAAAATCCACAGTGAATTAAGGAAGTCTTTGAAAAATTAATTACTATTAATGAATTAGATAAAGTACTTAGGAAAGAAAATATTGATTCAGTATCAGGCCCAGATTGTATAGGGTATGGAATGTACAAAATTAATGGATTGGCAAAGATAGTCCCCCAGAAGGTACTGTGGCCGAGTACGCGGTTCCCCCTTGGTAGTGTGCCATGCATGTTAATGAAGGCATGTTACTGAGGGAGAACCATGTAACAAAGTTACTGAATCAGTGTAGGGAGTGTGTTACTGCGTACAGAGATGACTAACACACCTCCTGCACTGTCAAAGTGCAGTAAATCAATGTATGGATATGTATTGCATTTATTTATTTTTTTTTGTGTGGCATGGTGCACCGCACAGCAATGGACATGTGTCAGACATCTAAAAATAGAAACTGGATACATTTAATTATGAATCCAAAGGTCAAGTTTAAGCATAGCTGATTGGGCTTCTGCTGCATGGAGTGGTGCTCAGCAGTGCTTAAACATAGGTGAGAAATATATGTAAAAGTATAGCAGCATTCTACACATCCACATAGCCAAATGGTTAGAATTACAGCCTTATGTGCAGTAGGTGCAGGGTTTGAGTACACAGAAGGGTTATTAAGCATTCATTTTCCAATTAAAAATGATGCCAATAATTTTTAAATCCTGATGTGCTGCACTCAGCTAAGCTCTGCTAAGCTGTGGTAAGCCATGCCAAGCACTGCTTAAACAAGATTTGTTTTAGCACCACTTGGACCTGCGGAGCTCCACTTAGCTGGTTTCCGCATTGCTAAGCATTGCCAGTTTAAGCACTGGTGAGCTCAGCTCAGCTGGTTTGCATGGCTCTAAACATTACTAAGCATTCACAGTTAAAGCACTGCTCAGCTCAGCTAAGCTGGGTTGCATGGTGCCAAACACTGCTCCACATTTTTAAAAATGGCCGAATGGTGTGTAAGTGTGGGAAAACAGGCTATATTAAGTGCAACAGGAGGGAATATAGCATAATCAGTTGGAGTTTGAACTGTGCAGGAATTATGGCAAGCATAGGAGAGGGTATGCACTTCTGAGCTCAGCAGTGGAGCATTCTGGAGTCCAGGGCCATGGTTGGACTCCTAGTGAAAGACCATGAACACCGGCTGCTGCAGGGCCAGTTCCAGGGATCAGAGTACAAGGCAGAGGCCTGGGACCAGCTGGCATGTGATCTCACCAGTACTATAGGTATCCTCCACACAGATGAGCAAGTCAGTCATTACTATGATGATCTGAAGTGTCAGAAGGGGGGACTTCTGGACAGCTGGGTCCAGGATGCTCGGGATGGGAATGCCCCACAAGTTTGTAAGTACTGTTACCATTGTTTTTACCAATACCTACTCTGAATGTGTGATAGACAGGTATGGATAATGGTGTGCTTCTCTATAGGTGCCGAAGAGTGAGCTCGCAACCTAGAGGTCCATGCAGGGCACCTGGCCAGGTTGCACCATGAGTGTGGTGAGTACAGATTAATTTGCAATCTATAGTCAAATACACAAGATTGAAGTAATTCATTCACTACCAATAGGTACATACAGTACAGATTTGTGTATTGCAATGAATGTGGATGTAGGTCTGTACTGCAATAACTAACTACTGGCAACTACAGTGCAATAAATATTAAAGCATTAAACCTGATAATGTTAATGCAATAAAGTTTCTACTGCAATAATTGTGGAATTACGGCTGCATTGCAACACCTGTATTATATCAACTGATGTGCAATAAAGACTCGAAAATATTGCAATAACTGTGTTGTGCCATATGTGTGTAAGTAGGGCTGTTGTTCATGAAATCGAGTATGACATCTGCTGTGAAATAAAAACACAAAGAATACCACTAACTGACTCAAGATTTACCTAAGAAAGAATTTTATGCTAAACTGTAGATGTACAGCTGTACTACAAGATATATGCATCGTGATATTTGTTCTGCACTAACAACTGAAGCAATGCCAGGAACACCCAAGTTATATTGTGGATGTTAAGATTGTCTTGTGTTAACCATTGCATTTCATGTATATGCATTCCTGCTCCGAGATACAGTGCTGCAGGCATGTATGAAACTGTAATAGCTGTAGACTGCAAATATACTATCAGCAACTGTATATGAGTCAGGTAGCCAACCTAATACTCTTATATGGTTTGTACACATCACAGATATTTCCACCCACTAAAAGTTTATGGTGTACACCTGCATTCTATGTATTAATGTACCGTTTATCTAGTATCTCTGTCATGCATGAATCTCATGCATGTGTGTTCAACTGTCACTGCAGTATTGTATACAACTGTACTACTATTACCAGGTCATATTTTGTTTCCAGGTGAGCTCTAGGCAAATATCAGTGTGTTCAGATGTAACAGACTGTTAACAGCATTGATCAGGAATGTGATAAGACATCATAAAATAAAGGCAACAAGTTCAATAGTAATAAAAGATAATACAATAAATATAATGTATAATCTTGGTATGGTGTGTCCCTGAACATTTGCTGATGGTCTAACCCCATTCCTTCCAAGGATGTCATAATAGATGTTTCCTCTCTGTACTGTACATGATACATGCCTCTCATGTGTCACATTGTCACGGACTGTAATCACAGTTGTCTAATCCCTCTGTCACAGATCTATCATCAACATGATTATGTCAATACACAGTTACACTACATCAGTCCACAGTACACCTTGGTAGTTATATAGGTGCACCTGACATGTAATATTCCTCTGTAGTTGTGTTCCTGTAGGTGTTGCTGCTTGGCCCATGCTGTCACATGCGGATAGCTTGAGAGGTATGTACATGCTATAGCAGCTAGTGGTTACTGTTATACATAATAGAAGGATAGACCTCTAGAGTATATAACAGTACTGTTGCAAACTGTATAGCCTATACTGGTATTAATGGACTGTATTTTTCTCTCCCCACCCCTTATCTTCATCATAATTTATTATTGTTATACATTGGTTATAGTTTATTATTAACATATGTTGTTCTCGAAACATTATGTTGGGCCTTGTGTTTTATTATTGTTATGTATTACAGTGGTTACATTCTAACATATGTTGTTGAATTACCTATGTTGTTAGCCTTATGCCATAACTATTACTGGCATGCTGTTACTATACTGACTGTTATCTTACTTATTGTTGTGTTCCATATACTATGAATTATGTCACTGGGTTATTTGCAATGTCCTCGCATGCTGTTATAACTAACTAAATGTTTCATTCATTACTAACCTATACACATTGAAATACCTCAACATCATAGGTCAACTGGGTAGGCCATTTCCTGGTGATCTGCCTACCCTTCCTCAGCCAGCCATGGTACTGGGTCCCATCACATCTGGGACCCAAGCCAGTTGTGCCTCCTCTGCTGGCTCTGCACCACCTACAGTTGTTGGAACCACCTCAGGGGATGGGGCCCTTCCCCCCGAGATTGGGGGTGGAGGAGGGTTGTAACCCAGGACCAGTTATTGGTGATGGTATGCAAGATAGGTCATTTTGGGTATGACCAACCGCTGCACCAGATTGAGGGTAGACTCACCAACCTGGAGGGGCCTGGTGGCTCCAGTGCCCAGCTTCCAGCACTGCCACCTTCAGGGCAGTGAAGGAGCAGTGTTGACTCCCCATAGGTGGGGAGCTCAGTCACACTGCTGCCATGTTGGGGGAACATGGATCTCTGATTCCATAGTACCCTCCCTGTCCATGGTGTTTACCACCTCATGTGTCACACATCACCCCTGTATGATGTCTTGTCTGTCTTGTTTGTCTGTAAATGCAACCTCTCCTACCCAACCTTCCTCCCCAGATCAGTGAGTGTAGACACTAGCCATAGCCAGAGAGCTGGTGAGGTCCCACAAAGGCAGATTGAGAGGGGTGCTCAAAGGAGGACTGCTGCCCATCCACCACCTGTCACAGGTGTCACATCATAGGTCACTCAAAGCATGTTTCAATCTATCATGAAGCCACAGGCACATTCCAAATGCAACACCAGATGGATACTCAGGATCATGGATGCACCACAGTCTGACATCTGTGATTCCCTCCACCACATTGGTGACACCATGGATCATTTCACTGATGTAGTGGACAGATGTTTGGGTGAGACATTATCAGTCCCTGACTGCACATTTCTGTGCTGGAACATCTGGTGGGAGGAGGGTATGGGGCATGTGGACATAGGTCAGCAACACCATCTGCTGAGAGTCCACATGGCTGTGTACATGCACACTCTCATAGTGACAGTAGCTCCAACACTACAGAAGGGAGCATGCTGTCCACACCATAATGTGGCAGGCCATGGGCACATGGTCCTGGCTGGTCCTGTGTGAGACACAGGCCCAGCAGACACCAGTCACCATCAGCTACTAGCACCACATCTGACCCTGGGTATGGTGGTGCCAGTGCTACATCTGGCAGAGCCAGTTCTTATGTTCATGGCCAGACATGGTGAACTCTCCACTCTGCCATATAGAGTCCACAGATGAACAACATGCACATGTGTAGAGCTAGCACTTGGCTTGACTGTGTACATGCACACACTCAAACATCACTGTCGCATGCAGGTCACCAACAGACACAAACATCACCTCTCCATGGCTCAGCTAAGCAGCACCCCTTCCTGATGCACACATATGCTGTCAACTATTTGGCATAGCTTAGGTCTCTGGCACCCCCACACAACACCCTGTGCATGTGATGATACATGTGCTACATCCCTGCCATCCATACCATTGATGAAGGGACATGCAAATATGTGTCTGATGCACAGGGTGACTATATTACATTACATTACATGTAGTTTTGTAGTGAGATAGTGTTATGCCATGACAGGTGCTGTATGCTGGCATGTGTCATGAGTACTCATCAAAGTTTGTATACCTTTGTTGCATGATGTTAGATTGGCGGTAGTATTGCAGAATGACAGATGTCTCACAGAACTGTGTATGTTTCTGTTCCAGGGTTCAGAGTGGCTAAGTTATGGAGACTTGGTGGCAATACAGCAGCACAGGACAGCATGGCAGTACAGCAGAAATATGACATCAGCAAGGTACGACTGTATATGTGCATGGTTACCTAGGTGTATATGTGTAGAACAGTGTGTAGGGGAAAATGGGGGCAGTCAGCATAATCTTGCATGCATACCCTGTGACAAGGCCTGCTACCCTTGATACTTGTTAGCGGGGTGTTCTGTACATAAAAATGTAGGTGGTGGTGGGTAGCATTTATGCCTCGCTAGATCTGAGCTATTTAGGGCCAACAGCTAGTGACAGGGCAGTAAAAGCATGAGAATTGCACACTCATATAGCCATATGTGCACTGCTGCATGAAAATATATGTGTAAACTCACACAAACACAGAATTGCCTTTAGTGATATTAGAACCCTTACCTATCAATTAGTATACACTATAGGACTAAGTGCTTATCGCATGCACCATGGAGCTTATTTATTTTGAGATTGTCAGCCAGTGCTGTTAAGGTGGATGACATCAGCTGACCTTGAAAAGCAGGCCAATGGGGAGGCTGGCAGGTAGTCATAAAGCCTTAAAATGTATAACCATTGCACAGAGATAGGCATACTGCTGCAAGAGGATATATTTACACACACACACACACACACACACACACACACACACACACACACACACACACACACACACACACACACACACACACACACACACACACACACACACACACACACACACACACACACACACACACGCACACATTGATTAGAACCCCTACATAGCTTCTATTAGTATGCACTATAGCACTAAGTACTTATCGCATGCACCACAGAGCTTATCTGTGTTGAGATTGTCAGCTAATGCTGTTAAGGTGGATGACATCAGCAGGCCTTGTAAAGGAGGTCAATGGGGAGGCTGGCCGGTAGTCACAGGGCCTTAAAATATATAACCACTGCACAGTCATAGGCACACTGCTGCAAGGGGATATATTTACACACACACACACACACACACACACACACACACACACACACACACACACACACACACACACACACACACACACACACACACACACACACACACACACACACACACACACACACACACACACACACACATGCACACAAGGTGGCTGATGTGAGATTAGAACCCCTACCTACCTACTATTACACACTACAGTGCACAGTACTAATTGCATGCACCACCGGTTACATATGGTTGCAGCCACAGTACTTGTGGCATATGCAAATGACCTTGTCTTACACAGCCTATGTGGCCTGCAGAGTGAACCTGTTTTATGCTGTTATTATATCTAGTGTCATAACAATGGGGTAACTATTAACACCCCTGCTATGTGTGTACAGTTACCAGTATCACCATTTCTGGCCAGTTGCACTTTGCTAGGTGGACAATTGTCCAGTGACACTATGGCCTGTCCAAGTCCTGCATTGAAGCCATTGCACATTACAACACCTGCTCACCATTGCCTGTCTACAGGGTGACATTCCACAAGCACAGGGTTCAGTGGTTGGGTGGATTATGTCATTATGTGGCCTTGGTCTTTTACCATCAGACCCCAGCATATAAACATGTATATATATATATATATATATATATATATATATATATATATATATATATATATATATGTATATATATATATATATATATAATATATAGGTTCATAGGTTGATAGTAGGCTATCTGCCCTAGGGCATTTATAAGCCTAGCCAGTGTGTTTGGCTTTCGCCACCATTTTAGATTAGTTGACTCTGCCTCTGTATATTAGGTCACAGAAGATAGCCCTTTTGAGGTTAGTTTACTGTGCCTCTGTCTAGTAGGGACACAGAAGAGATCCCAGGGGTAAACCTATGATCTCCCATCCACTCGTCAAGATTTCTCTTGAAGAGGGTCATTGAGGGACTCTGCCTAACATGGATTGGGATTTTGTTCCAGAGTGAGGGGGGCCTCTGGAATATGAATCTGTCCCTCCAGCATGTCCTATTTATTTCTGTGCTGAGGTTTAAGTCCCTGGAGCGTGTAGCTCTAACAGATTTGGAATTCTTGAGGTGGAGCATGTCCATTAATTCTGGATTGGACATGGCTTTATACATCAGGCACAGATCGCCTCTGAGTAGGTGGTAAGAAACTGAGTAGAGCTGGAGTTTCTTTAGCCTAACTATGTAGGACATCTGTTTGAGTCCCTTGATCCTCTTGGTGAGGTACTTTTGGGGTCTTTCCAGTTGCTGCAGGTGTTGGGTAAGGTACATCCCAAATGGGACATTGTATTAAATTGTGGGCCTGATGAGTGATGAGTAGAGGGGCACAATGACCTCTCTTGATCTAGATGTGAACCCTTTCATGATAAGGTGGGCTATATAGAAGGTCTTTCTAACCACTTTGACAATGTGATTGTCAAAGGAGAGATTGCTATCTACTTGGGCCCCCAAATCCCTAATTACTTTTTCCGTACTTAATGGATTACCACCTATGTGGTAATTTGTGGGCACTTTGTTTTTCCCAAAGGGGATGACTATGCACTTTTTGGCATTTAGCTTTAGGCCATGGCTCTGGCACCAGTTATCCGTCTCTGTGAGACCCTTTTGGAGGATGCTTGTGTCAGTCAGCGAGTTGATTATGGCACCCAGTTTGCAGTCATCTGCGAACTTGGTCAGCCATAGTCCTCCCATGTTAGCCTGTACCTCAGAGAAATATATACCGAACAAGAGAGGTCCCAGGACTGAGCCTTGTGGGATGCCACTTGTAACTGGTTTAGAGTCTGACATGGCACCTGCAATTCTGACCATGTGGGTTCTACCCTGAACCAGTTTGCAACCCATTTTGTGACATAGGGGTTGATATTTAAGCTGGTGAGCTTATTTATGATGCCCGAGTGGGGTATTGTGTCGAAGGCTTTTGCGAGGTCCAGGTAGGCTGTGTGGACTACCTTCCCTTCATTTATGGCTTGGTGACTGTTTCAAAGAAGTCAACCAGGTTCAAGAGGCAAGATCTGCCCTTAACAAAGCCAAATTGGGTAGGATCCAGTGTTTGGAGGTTCCCAATGTCTTTGTTTATGAGTTTCATGATGATACGCTCCATAGCTTTGCAGACTAGGCTAGTCAGGCTTATAGGGTGATAGTTTCTGGGGTCCGTTGTAGCACCACCTTTGTGGAATGGGACCACTGTTGCTGCATGCCATTCCTAGGGTACATATCCTGTAGTAAGGCTGAGACTGAACAGTGACTTTATGTGAGGGTTCAGTTCTTCTTGGAGTTCATGTAAGACGCAGCCCGAGACACCGTCCGGTCCCATTGATGCCATGTTTTTTGCTTTGGAGAGGGCAGCTCTCACCTGTGCATCTGTGATGTCAGGGAGGCTACACTCTGTTGGGATAGACAGTTGCACTTTTGGGGGGGAAGGGAGGGAGAAGTTTGCACTGAACCTGTCTGCCAGGATGTTGGCAATGTCTGTGGGTTCAGTGTATTTTTTGTCATTTTGAACTAACTCAGAGCATATCTGGGAGTTGCCACCCAGGTTCCTGACATAATTAAAGAAGGCCTTTTGATTATCTTTAGCATCTTGTGCAATTTTTCTTTCGAAGCTGGCCTTAGATGATTTTATGAGGGCTCGTAGTTTCTTGCTAGTACTGATCAGAGATGCCTTCCCTTTTTGGGATTTTGCTCTACCATGTAGTAGCTTCTTCCTTCTGTTGTATAGCTTATTTATGGCTGGAGTCCACCAGACAGGTCTCATGCCTTTGGAGGAATAAGTCTTGGTTTTATTTGGGATAACATGATCCATGCATTCCTGTAGGTGTCCATAGAAAGCATTTGTAAAGGATTCTGCAGTTTGGGCCATATTTTCCACTGCCCCGGGGGCTTTGAAGGATTCCTCCTCAGTTTTGAGAAGTGTGAAGTTTGCTTTTGAGAAGTTCTTCACCGTGGTTTCCTTGGCTGGGGGTGGGGACAGGATATGGATGTCCAGTGAGATTAATTTATGGTCAGATCTTACCAATGAGGGGTATACCTCTGGTATGGAACCTAGAGTCCCCATGTTGGTGATGATCAGGTCCAATATGTTTTCCCCTCTTGTGGGAGTGGTGACCAGTTGTTCCATAGCATTTGAGTTTATAAATTCTAGGAACCATTGGGCGAGGGTGTTGGGGTTTGAGTAATGCTATGTTTGAGTAGTTGAAGTCACCCAATATAATGGTGTTTGGAGAGACCTTCATATTCTCCAGTGTTCTCAGGAAAGCCGAGTGGGCTTCCTGAGTTTGGGAGGGTGGTCTGTATCAGGCTACAAACTGAAAGGCAGTTTTGCCCACTGTTAGTTGCACATGCATGGTCTCCGATGCTTCGTGCAGTGCCACTAACCTAGAGGTGTGGGTATCTTTGATGAATATGGATACTCCCCCTCCTTTTGTGGTTCGGTCCGAGTCTTGGGGCTGAAAAGCATGGTATGAGGTATAACCTGGTAGTGCTGGGGTGCTCTCGGGAGCCTTGAACCAGGTTTCTGTTACTACACATATATCGATATTCTCCATACTTAGGAGAGCCTTGAGTGCATGCATCTTGAGGTTTAGACTTCTGGTGCTGAGCAGCATTACCCTTAGTTTCTTTTTCTTTGTGTTGTCTATGGAGGTGGGTTTGTCTTTTGAGCCTTGCCTAAAAAAGGCACTATGGGGGTGGCAAGAGCCTTAGCCAGTATTTGAAAGCCCAGGGGTGACAGGTGCAAGCCATCCCTAGCAAAGCAAAGTGGCTTGTCGAGCATGTCATCCCAGGCTGACAGACACTGGATCCCCTTTGAATGACACCAGTACTTTAGCCAATTGTTAAAATTGATCATTTTGTCTTTATACTGTGGCATCATTCTTGGTGAGGGTAAGATGCTACTCAAGGTCAGGGTCATACCAGCCTGGGCTACATGATCAGAGAGTTCCTCTATGTCTCTTTTCATGTAGTCCAGGGAGGTACGTCTCAGGTCATTCACACCAGCATGGACAATGACGGAGTCATATTTGTACTTTCTTTGGAGTGACCTGAGTGTTTGTGTTATGTGGCGGATCCTGGCACCCAACAGGCAGCTTACAGTGACCTTCTCTTTGTTCAGCCTGGTGAGTGGGACATCAGTGTGTCTGACAATAGAGTCACCTATTACAAGTGTATTAGGTGTGTTGTTTAGCCTTAAGGGCTGTGACTGTGTGGCACACTGACTTTGTGAACTATGTGATACGTGGGTATTGTTGTGGGGTAGCGGTTGCTTGGATGTCTGCTTTGGAGGTCTCTGCTGCTTGGGCAGATTTTTATTTAGAGCCTCTGAGTATGTTTTTGTATATAAATATATATATATATATATATATATATATATATATATATATATATATATATGTGCATGCGTGTGTGTGTGTGTGTGTGTGTGTGTGTGTGTGTGTGTGTGTGTGTGTGTGTGTGTGAAACAGGGATATCAGCTAAGGTGTAGCTGTGTGTGAGTTATGTAACAGTGTTATATATATATATGTGTCACATACTGATAGATAGGGTGATCATGTGTGAGGGATATAGGGAGAGACAGATGTGTATACATAGCTATCTGTATGCACAGACACATTTTCACATATCAGTTTTTTAGGCAGATGAGGCATCAGACATGGGCTCAAGTTAGCTAAGTGTAGGAGCATGCCCCATGTGACTGTCAGTACTGACAAGCTGAGTCCAGACCTACCTGTAGTCCAGTCTGGGATTTTGTGTGCTGCTGCCAACTGGCTGCTGCACCTGATTCAACAGTCCAGCACGTCTGTCTTATAACCCCACTATTTGGCAATTCCCTTACATACTGCAGTGGGTTTTGCTGCCTTTTGGCCTGCTGCATATTATGGGGCAGTCACTACTGGAAGGAGTACCTGTTGTCCCACACAGCTGTTTGTTCTCTACAGTTACCCACTCTATTCCCTTGCATTATTGCAGTAGGTCCATACATATATTACCATAATCTAGTACCCCATACATTTTTTGTAAAGGAGGGTGACTTACCTTGTGCACACAGCAGTTGAGATACCTGTGTTTCAGGGCTGACTTTGTTTGATGCATGCAGTACACAGCCACAGTGTGGTGTGGCTGGCATCCTTTTTACTATGTATGTGAGTCAGAGTAAGGTGTCAGTCCCTAGGACCCTAAGTAGTCAGTACATGTGCTATGCGTTGCCTCTTTGCCAAGACAGGGGCATACTGGGCATGCCTACATCTGCCTACAGGACAGCCTCAGGGGGTTTCTCCTCTTAGTTGCCCTGTGGGTGTGGCTGTGGGGACCTAGGCACTGGTGAGAGGCTGTGTGTCTCTTCCCTGTGATGATCCTGCCACAACTGTTTGCACAAGATCATATTGTGTAACATGGCATATACTGTGAACATTTGTGCACACATGTGGCTGGAGAGTACTATATATATCAAGGCACCAGAACTGTGACTTGAGCAGCCCAAACACATGCTCTATGATGTTTGTAGTTTGAGCGTGTGCCTCATTATGGCATTCTTCAGTAGGCGTGTGTGCATTTCTGATGGGTGCCATCATCCATGGTTCCAGTGCGCAGCCAATTTCCCCCACTAGATGACTGTATGGGATGTTCCCCCTGGCAAACATTTGGTACAGCTGTGATGCATGCCAGATATTGGAGTTGTGATTACTGCCAGGGCTGCCAGCACACGACCTGGCAGTTGATGGAGTGATACCCCTTGTGGTTGACGTAGACTCTATCCTCCACACTGGGCGATGCTTTGATGTGTACATGAGTGCAGTCTATGGCACCCAGTACCTCAGGGTAGTGTTCTACATGGTAGAAGAGATGCATACTGCTGGCCCTATCCACAGGGGTGCAGGGTAAATAAATGTGCTCATGGGCATGTGTTTGCATGGCAGCCATGAACTGGTGGAGTACCCTGGATGATGATGCCTGCAATACCTCTATCATATCCCCAGTTGGTCTTTAAAAAGTACCTGCAGCTAGTATTCTAAGGGCTACACATACCTTTGTTTCCACTAGGATGGTTTCCCCTCTGTTGGATCTGGGTCTGAGTTGAGGGCAGCAGAGCTTGGTGAGTTCTTGTAGTATGTCCCTGTCCACCCAGTAGTGCTCTACAATCTCCAGCTCATGTAGCTCCTGGAAGGTTACCCTGGGCCTGAACACTCTTCTCCTTTTTAGTCTAGGCCTATTGTCAGCAGCAGCATAAGCACTGAGCTCAGCATCTAACACATACAGATGTAGCAGAGCAGCAGCAGCCTCTGGCATTCTGTCAGTTAAAATTGGCAATTGTGTACGCCAGTGGTGCAGAGTATGGGCTAAAAATCATATTGTAAGGTGTATGCATATTTGATAGTGCTCTGTTGCAGATGCTACTGGTATGATTGGCCACCTATGATGCATTCCACCTGCCAGGTATATCTTTGAGGGGTTTGAATGGTTGAGTGTAAGTGTTAGTGGAGTTACCACTTATTTATACATGATTGTTTTTCACAGGTAATTACCTTTTTTATTTAATTTCCTTCCCTGCTAAGCACAGCAGCATTGCGCAGAAACCCATGCCACTGGTATAAACACTGGTATAAACACTGCTCAGCAGTCAGTAGACACACCCCCATTCACGAGTGGCACGATGTGCTAACAGCTCAAACAAGTTAAAACACACATGCTCAAACAAGCTAAAACACATACCTCAAAGCTGAGCAAAGCTTAGCAGCACTGGACACACCACTCTGCTTAGCTGAGAGATGCACTGCACCAAAGGGTACTGCTGAGCTCCAATGTGCTTAAACATATAGTGGCACACCCCCTTTTGTCTCTTGTGGACATCAACATGGTTCTGAGGCTGCACAGATTTTATCTGTTGGCATGGCAACCCATTTTTCCTATTCAGTAGCCCCAGTTCATTTGCATACAGATCTGTGCACACATCATGGATACTTCACTATTCCAAGGCCTGCCTCCTTAACAACCACAGATATCTACCATTGTACATACTCCATGCAAGGCCCTATAATGCATTACTTTCACATATTTATTATTTTCCGTTTTTACACTTTTTAATTTTTTTTTTTTTTTTGCATAACAACATGTTTGCGCACTGTTGCTGGCTATTAAAAAAAGTTATATTATATTATTTTGAATTACATTTTGGACATACAGGGGATTGCTGTGCACATATCTGTTCCTACTATGCAATTTCTGACCTTCTAAATGGACTTTTATAGCCCGTTTGATTTTTTATTTCTTTGTATGTGAAATATTTCCATGTGCACTTCTGACACCAACATGAGGTCTGCAGGATGGCCTATCTGCTTGCTGGATTGCTCCAGCATCTTCATTTGCATCCAGTTCACCTGCTTATTAGGTGATTTGCATGCCATGGACACTTCTGTGTTCTCATGCTCGTGCACGTCCCTCTGCTCTGTTTACTGGATTGCACAGCTGCTTACTTCCATGTAAGCTCCAAGGCACTATGCCTACATGGAAAATCAATCCATACAGGCTTTATTGGATTCCTTCTTGTGTGTTTTAAATGTAATGAATGAAGAGGTGAAGGAAAGGTTTGTTTATAAAGACTTGTGTAGTGGAATATTAAAATTTATATGGAAGAAAGATGAGAACAATGAAACAAAAATGTGGAGACCCATCACACTAAATAACACAGATTATAATTTTTTTCGTGAAAATAATAGCGAGAATAATGGAAGGGAGGATGGGGGATACTATGGAAGAAATTATATATCGTAAGGGATTTCAAGTATTGTTACTGGTTGTCAAAGAAATTGTGGAAGATATTATATATTAGAAGGAGGATGAGAAACTTATGGTGAGTGATATTAGCAAGGCACTTGATACAGTAGTGCATGATGCTTTGTGGGATGTTATGCAAAAATATGAAATAGGTAATAAAATTAGGAGAGTGCATGTCAGCATATCAAAATAATAGAGTGTGAGTGTTAGTGAATGAGTGTCAAAGTAAAGGAATATGTGTGAAGTGTGGTATAAGACAAGGATGTCCCACGAGTGAAGTCTGCATTGGTAATGAATGCAATAGTGAATGAAGTAGCTTATCCAATGAAAGATGCTATATATGTTAAACAAAAAGAGATGGTGATTACAGTAGTTCTGATATATGCAGATGATATAGTTGTAGTTACTAAGATCAAAATATGGATGAAGGAAGTGTTGATTTGTCTGAATGGATGTTTAAAGAAAATTAGAATGATCTTGAATAAAGATGAAAGTAAGGGTTTAGAGGATGTGGTCAAAAGTAGGGGAGGGTATATTTTTAATGAATGAAATGTCTTTGCTAGAGATAATATTTGGGGAAATTATGTCTCATGTATTCAAATGAGACACTGAGGCACAGGATGGGTTCAAGTTGTTTATTGCACATAAACACATCAGCAGCTGTAACTGAAATATATAGTTTGAACTTCGTATGTTTACTGACTCACTCATTACTTAGGTTCATAGGTTCATAGGTTCATAGGTTTATACTAGGCTATCTGCCCTAAGGCATTTATAAGCCTAGCCCAAAGTTTTGTGGCTTATGCCACCCCTTATGTTAAAAAATATTGTGCCCATTAGTTTGTTTTGCCTCTGTCCAGCAGTGACACAGAGATGATTCCCAGGGTAAACCTACGATCTCCCATCCACCGGTCAAGATTTCTCTTGAACAGAGCCAGCGAGGTGCTCTGCCTCACATGGACTGGGATTTTATTCCACAGCATAGGGAGTCTCTGAGTGACAAATCTATCCCTCCAGCATGTCTTATTTATATCCGTGCTAAGGTTTAAGTCGCTTGCTCTAGTGGATCTGGTAGATTTGGATTTTTTGAGGTGGAGCATGTCCATTAATTCCGGGTTGGACATGGCCTTGTATGTCAGGCACAGGTCACCTCTGAGCAGACGGTATGCGACTGAATAGAGCTGGAGTTTCTTCAGTCTGGCAGCATATGACAGATTTTGGAATCCCTTTATCCTTTTGGTGAGGAACTTTTGGGGTCCCTCCAATTGCTGCAGGTGTCGGGTGAGATACATCCCGAATGGGGCATTGTACTCGATCATTGGTCTGATAAGTGAAGAGTACAGGGGAACAATGACCTCACTTGATCTGGATGTGAATCCCTTCATGATCAGGTGGGCAATGTAGAAGGTCTTTCTAACCACTTTAGCAATGTGAGTGTCAAAAGAAAGGCCACTGTCAACCTGGGTCCCCAGGTCCCTGATAACCTCTTCTGTGCTTAGTGGATTGCCACCTATATGGTAGCTTGGGGTTACCTTGTTTTTCCCGAAGGGTATGACTATACATTTTTTGGCATTTAACTTCAGGCCATGGCTCTGGCACCAGCTATCAGTTTCCGTGAGACCCCTCTGAAGGATATCTGTGTCCGATGTACTTTCCACTATGGCGCCCAGTTTGCGGTCATCTGCAAACTTTGTCAGCCATAGTCCTCCTATGTTTGCCTGTACTTCTGAGAAGTAGATGCCGAACAACAGGGCGCCAAGGACTGAGCCCTGTGGGACACCACTTGTGACCGGCTTGGAGTCTGACATGGTGCCAGCAACTCTGACCCTGTGGGTTCTGTCCTTTAGCCAGTTTGCAACCCATCTTGTGACATATGGGTTTACATTTAAGCTGGTAAGTTTCTCTATAATACCTGAGTGGGGTATTGTGTCGAAAGCTTTTGCAAGGTCAAGGTAGGCTGTATGGACTGCCTTTCCTCATCAATGGCCTTGGTGACTGTTTCAAGAAGTCGACCAAGTTCAAAAGGCATGATCTGCCCTTGACAAAGCCAAACTGGGTCGGGTCCAATGTCTGCAAGTCCCCTATGTCTTTGTTTATGAGTTCCATTATGATCCTCTCCATAGCTTTGCAGACCAGGCTTGTTAAGCTTATGGGGCGGTAATTACCAGGGTCCGTAGAGGCACCGCCTTTGTGGAGTGGGACCACAGTTGCCGTACGCCACTCCTTGGGCACGTATCCTGTGGTAAGGCTAAGATTAAACAGCTGCCTTATGTGCGGGTTTAGTTCCTCATTGAGTTCATGTAGCACACAGCCAGGGATACCATCCGGTCCCATTGATGCTGTGTTTTTAGCTTTAGAGAGAGCAGCTTTTACCTGCGCATTTGAGATGTCTGGGAGGCTACACTCCACTGGGATAGTTATCTCTCCTTTTGGGGGGGAGAGGGGGGTGAAGTTTGCACTGAACCTGTCCGCCAGTATGTTGGCAATGTCTGTGGGTTCAGTGATTTTTGTATCATTTTGGACTAATTCTGAGCATATCTGGGAGATTCCACCCAGGTTTCTAACATAGCTGAAGAAGGCCTTATGATTGTCTTTTGAATCTATGGCAATTTTTCTCTCAAAGTTGGCCTTGGATGATTTTATGAGTGCTCGTATTTTTTACTAATAATGATCAAGGGTGTCTTCTCTTTTATGGATTTTGCTCTATCATGTAACAGCTTTCTCCTCTTATTGTAAAGTTTGTTTATGGCTGGGGTCCACCAGACTGGACGTTTGCCCTTGGTGGAAAGAGTCTTGGTTTTATTAGGGATTGCCTGATCCATGCAGTCCTGGAGGTGTTCGTAGAAGGCATTTGTAAGGGCTTCCGCAGCTTGGGTTGTGGTTTCCACTGGCTCGGGGGGCCTTGAAGGATACCACACCAGTCTTGAGTAGTGTGAAGTTTGCTTTAGAGAAGTTCTTCACTGTGGTCTTTTTTGTTTGGGGTGGGGGCGGGATGTGAATTTCCAGTGAGATTAGTTTATGATCTGATCTCACCAATGAGGGATATACTTCGGTGTGGAGCATTTTGTCCCCATGTTTGTGATGATGAGATCTAGTATATTTTCTCCTCTTGTGGGAACGGTGACTAGTTGTTCCATGGCATTTGTATTTATGAACTCCAGGAACCTTTGGGCTAAAAAGTTGGGGCTTGAGTAATGTTCCCAGTCTATATTCGGGTAGTTGAAGTCACCCAATATAATGGTGTTTGGAGATACATTTATACCCTCCAGTGTCTTCAGGAAGGCTGTGTGGGGTTCCTGAGTTTGAGAGGGTGGCCTGTAGCATGCTACAATTTGTAGAGCAGTTTTGCCTATGGTTAATTGCACCTGGATGGTTTCCGATGCTTCGTGCATTGCCACCAACCTGGAGGTGTGGGTATCCTTGATGAATATGGATACACCCCCTCCTTTTGTGGTGTGGTCCAGGTTTTGGGGCCGGAACGCATGATATGAGGTAAAACCTGATAGTGCTGGGGTGCTCTCAGGAGCCTTGAACCAGGTTTCAGTTACAGCACAGACATCGATGTTCTCCATACTGAGAAGGGCCTCGAGTGCGTGCATTTTGAGATTTAGACTTCTGGCATTGAGCAGCATTACCCTTAGTTTCTTCCCATTTTTGTTTTCTAAGGTGGTAGGTTTAGAATTTGAGCCTTGCCTAAAAAAGGCACTATGGGGGTGGCAAGAGCCTTAGCCGATATCCGGAATCCCAGGGGTGACAGGTGCAAGCCGTCTCTTGCGAAGCAGCGTGGCTTGTCAAGCATGTCATCCCAGGCAGACAGACACTGGATCCCCTTTGAATGACACCAGAAATTAAGCCAATTGTTAAAGCTGATCATCTTGTCTCTATGTTGTGGCATCATTCTTGGTGAAGGAAGGATACTGCTCAGGGTCAGGGTCATACCTGCCTGGGCTACATAATCAGAGAGCTCCTCTATGTCTCTTTTCATGTAGTCCAGGGAGGTACGTCTCAGGTCGTTCACACCAGCATGGACAATGACTGTGTCATATTTGTACTTGCTGTGGAGTGACCCGAGTGCTTGTGTTATGCACTCACCTGTGCATCTCCATTCAAGCTTGTACTCACTCTGAATGAGTATACAAAATGACACTGATCTTGCACATGCTCAGTAACTTATACACACGTGCTCTCTGACTACAGTGGCTAATTAGGTACAATATACACACTGATCTACATCCTCCCTCTTCAATTTTGTTTGACATGCAAATAGGAGAACAAAGACATTTTGAGAGCTAAACAATATAGCAACACCTTAATAAACAAAACTGAGTTCAAGTCCAAGTCACTGTATAATTTTTATTTGGTCTGGAAATTCTACCCAATCTGGTAACATTGAAATTCTGACTGGGTTTAACAACAGGCACAATATCTGGGGATTTTGTTACAACTGGAATATCAGGGATTACATCAAATTTATTTGAAGAAAGCATACTATCCTTTTGAATTTGAACAGGTGCAAAGTCACTTTGTGAATTAGAGTCATTAGCACAGACAATCTGCTGCATCACTGGTTCAGATACAGGTAACACGACTTCAATTCCTTAATATCTTAATATGCTATGTGACATTTGCCATTGCACATCAGTGTCACTCATTAGTACCCCATAGGGAATGATAGCCCCTGACCTATAACAAAATCTCAAAGTGAATATTATGCATATGCAAAGACTTAGCCATTTGTCTTGTGAACAAGAATGCCATCAGTGTCCATGTCACTTAGCATTGTGGACATTAACAAAGTCAGAAAAGTACATTTCCTGAATTTCATTAATGGCTCAACATGTTAATGCTGTCTATTTGCAATTATAGTACAATTAATGTAGGGTTTGAATCCACATAAGCAGTAGTACTGCTCTAGACTATTTGGTTGTATCATGTATGTGATCATTTTAGTTTTATATTATGATGTACCCACCTGGTAAGTAAATGCTTCCACAAAAAATAAGTGTTTAACTATTGTAATAACTTGCATGGCTCATTGTTAAAAATGTTATAAGTATGAATCGCATGAATACAGTATTACTTTGTGCAGATGTGCTATGCCATTATTACACACCCAACCTGTCATCAGTTCGCATATCTGCTTCTACACAGCCATGATATAGTTGAGTCACTGGCATTACAAGTACATATACCACTCAAGATGCTGATTGTGGTTTTCTTGCATTACACTTTGAACTGCACTATGGAATCCATTACTAGTAAACATTTTGCTTATACACAGTGATTGCTGTTTGAACACTTCATTGTGCACACTTTGGAATGCAGTGACATGTAACAACAATAAAGGCAAGTGTGTTCAGAAGAAATATTTGTTGCATATCAACAAAGGGATTTTATTTGGCAATGTGTGTTTCTAACTTTATAATGTTACAGCTTCTACTCCCATATTTGATTATTATGATGATATTGAGATATAATGCAGCAGCAGCAGAGTCACTCAGCACTTCTGACTCACTACCTTCCAGCATTACCTTCACACCTCTTGCACTACCTGTCCCACCTGTTTTAGGCAACTGTGCCCCAGGGGCATGTGCAATGGTAACCACTAGAAGTAGTACCATAGCTCTCAACCTCTTTGAGCAAGAAATCTGAACAAAGCCATACATAAGTGGAGACAAAGGCCCAAAATAGGGACAGATTTCAAATATTGCTTTTATAAACTTAGAAAGTTGATAGAATAGCAGATTTTGCATTAGCATGAATTTACAGAAGGGTATGACGTCTGAAACTTAACTGTCTGCCATTATTTCCTGACTTCAGTCCTCAATGATTTGCCAGAAAACCAAACGTTTTATGAGAAACAGACTAAAAGTATGAAGAAAAATCTGGACATTCTGCAAAAATCTGGACAGTTGAGATGTATGAGTAGTACCAGTGGATGTTGTGATTATGTTATCCTGACTGAAGCTGACATAGCCAGTGAAGGAGAATATGAAGAAGGACCTTGGTGCCCGCATCAGCCATAAGGAGACAATCCTGTAGCAGATTGCAAAATCCACATCTCATCTAGCACTGCCTTAGGTTTCTACTAAAGAAGACAGAGGTGATAGTTCTGATGATGAGGCCAAAATTCCCATGTGTTCATGCTGGATTGGGATGCACATACAAAAGCCAATACCTAACCCCTCATATGGTGTTCCATGACCATCTCTGTCACTGATATATGTCCTATATCTCTGCCAGTGCTACCTAACCTACCCTACATACCTACTCCTGATATTCCTACCTTTCTTCCCCAGTGTTCCTCTCTCCTTAATAAAGGCTCCTGTCCCACACAAAATAAATAAATAACATACCATACATAACTGACCACTTCATTTATGCATGTTTATTATATACCTGATTAAGTCAGATTGGTCACACAACATTATTAAATTGTTCTGGCACATCATTTAAGATTTAAATATTTCCCTAACTTCTTTGTACTTATACATTTTTATGTTATGAAGAAATGGATGGATATGGTTCTGTCCCTACACCACCCTGCTCATTCCTGGATGACTTACCTATTGTTCTATCCTTTGCTTGCCCTCCATTTTCATCTCTGTCCTATCATCCCATTTCACATCAGTAATCAGGTCAAAAAATAGATGCACACATCACATGTATGGCCTGAAATGGCTTATAAACAGAAATCCCTCTTTCTTTACTCAGCATTTGCACAATGATTGGCATTGAGTAACAAAACATACTGCTAGCTCTTGTCCCTTTGATAAAACCTTAAAAAATAATTACTCATGTGCTAATACTTTACCATCAGTCACAAAAATTGGGCAACGATAAGCAATTATGACAGACTGAAATTAATGTTAGTGGCCTCTGTTACTTGTATGTGCTTCATTAGCTTATTGTATACCTCACATGAGGACTCTATTCCAATGCACTCAGTGCACTGTTGTATGCAACTAAGTGTGGGATTGTCTCACGTTTTCCTTCACATTGTCATAGATTGTGCCATTGAACATTTATAGTTACAGGTTCACTTGCACACTCTGAACTTGTACAATTACAAACATATTTGCAGACTGAGTGCAATATTGATATCAATTGCATGGATGCCATGTTATTTTCCTGCAAATTGTATACACGTAAGAGTGAATTGTCATGGATGCACAAATAAATACAGGACATAATGACAACAGTGCATAATGCAGTGATCTGGAAGATAACACTCAGGAATGCATTAGCTGCACTCCACTATGTTACAGCTGTCACTATCACTCAACATCATCTTGTTGAATCCCTCTGCCATTGTCTTTGTGATTTGTACACATAAATATCATTCCATACCATGACAATTCATGCACTGCGGTGGTGGTGCTGCGGTAGTGACGTCGCCTCACAGTAAGACGTTGTCCTGTTCGATTCTCAGTTAAAGCGTCTTCTGTGTGGAGACATGCGTGAATGGTCGTATCTTCAATGAAAGTTGTGCATCAGGGCTGGCAACTCGGCACGTAAAAATCTACTGCCAATCATTAGCGGACCGGAGTTCCGCTGTGGTGACCCTTAACCGGGAAAAGCCGAAAGACTCAACAACAACAACCATGACAATTCATGTGAAGTAATATATATATCACTTCACATACAGATTATTCTTTCTGCTCCTACCATCACATGACACTTGTCCTCTAACATCACCACCACACATACTTGGGTAACAGCAACTGATAATTCATGTCCTTTGGAAAAACTGCACCTCATGCTAAAATGCTTAGCCTCTATGTGTTACAGAAAGTAACAGTGATATCAGTATGAAGACACAGTATTAAAATATAACAAGCTCAATGTCAATACAGTATGTTGCAAAGTCTGGTCCAAAATTGGTTTTAAAAATGTGACTTAGATGAGCAGGTGTTTGAATCCAGCCATGCGTAGATTCTATGAATGTGTAAAAAAATGTTGGACTGGCTTACTGAACAGATGTGGTGTGTACATTTCTTTATAATGGTAGCATTCATCCAGGGAAATGTTTTTTTTTTAACCCTGAGGTAAAACCCTTTTAAGAGAGGTCATATGTATTGAAACACAGTTGCTCATCTTGTACATTCAACTCTGTGTTTTCTGACAAGTATACTATGACTTTTCTGTGCCATCATCAGCAAGTGCACAGGTCTAGATAATGCAAGTTAGACAGAAAGGTGTTCATATCTGGCAGAGTGCATCACTGGAGTGTGTAATAAATACATTAGTGACAGGCAGGAGTGGCTTACTCAACAGATGTGATGTGAGATAGTTTATTATTTTTTTGATGGGTGTTGGATTTTGATCCGCTGTGTACTGTTCTGCTCTGTAAGCATGCCCAGTGTAACAATATACATTTTGTGTTTGTTAGCATAAAGCAGTATCAATATTTAACACTGGGAAATAGTAATTCTCATTTCTAGTTGTACGGCAAAAACAGCTAAGAATTTGCATTTGACTACATGCCTATGCTGACTGTTACACAATGAAGCTTAGATTTGAAGCTCTATTGTAGCACACTTAGATGCTATCAGCACTAGCTGTTCCTATGCTGTAACAATACCAGTACTTATTAGTTATGACTACCATCACCCCCCGGGTATGACTGTAGGGCAATTTCCTGTGCTTTCTCATGCTAGCCTGGTGCACTTGGGCATTCTGAGACATTGTAGCAGCTGTCTCATGTACACAGACAACCCTCTCCTCTTAACTCTCAACACTCATACATGTGAGAGATGTACTTATATCACTAAACTGGAAGAAGTGCACTCTCCAGCCAAGACAGGACTAGCTGGGCAAGAAGAGAAGGTCAACTCTTGCAACTCACTACATGGAACACACAGCCCTCCAAAACAACAACCATCACAACTCGCACACAGAAACACAAACCATACATGCACCTTTGCGGCTCTCACTAAAATTTACCCAAACAACAGAACCCCCTCCCCATACAGAAACGCACTTGACCACCACAACACAACACTAACCTCAGAACAATCCCAATCCCAAACAAAACTAAGACTCTTTGTACCAAAGGCAAGCGTCCAGTCTGGTGGACCCCAGCCATAAACAAGCTCTACAACAAAAGGAGGAAGCTACTACAAGACAGAGCAAAATCCTTGAAAGGTAAGACACCTTTGACCATTATAAGTAAAAAACTAAGAGCTCTCATAAAATCATCCAAGGCAAATTTTGAGAGAAAAAATCGCCAAGGATTCAAAAGACAATCATAAGGCCTTCTTTAGCTATGCTAGAAACCTAGGAGGAAACTCCCAGATATGCTCAGAATTAGTTCAAAATGATGTGAAGATTACTGAACCTACACACATTGCCAACATACTGGCTGACAGGTTCAGTGCAAACTTCCTTCCCCTCCCCAAAGGAGAGATATCTATACCAGAGGATTGTAGCGCCCCAAACATCTCCAACACCCAGGTGAGAACTGCTCTCTCCAAAGCAAAAAACACAGCATCCATGGGACCGGATGGTGTCCCCGGCTGTGTGCTCCATGAACTCAATGAGGAATTAAACCTGCAGTTAGGACAGCTGTTTAATCTTAGCCTCACCTCAGGATACGTACCCAAGGAGTGGCGCACGGCGACTGTGGTCCCACTTCACAAGGGCGGTGCCTCCACCGACCCTGGAAATTACCGTCCCATTAGCTTGACAAGCCTTATCTGCAAAGCCATGGAGAGGATCATAATGGAACTCATAAATAAAGACATAGGGAACTTGCAGACTTTGGATCCAACCCAGTTTGGCTTTGTCAAAGGCAGATCATGCCTTTAAACTTGGTTGACTTTTTCGAGACAGTCACCAAGGCCATTGATGAGGAAAGGCAGTCCATACAGCCTACCTTGACCTGGCAAAGGCCTTCGACACAATACCCCACTCAGGTATCATCAAAACACTCATCAGCTTGAATGTAAACCCATACATCACAAGATGGGTTGCAAACTGGCTAAGTGACAGAACCCACAGGGTCAGAGTTGCTGGAGCCATGTCAGACTCAAAGCCTGTCACAAGTGGTGTCCCACAGGGCTCAGTCCTGGGTCCACTCTTGTTCGGCATCTACTTTTCTGAAGTACAAGCAAACACAGGAGGGTTATGGCTGACAAAGTTTGCAGATGACTGCAAACTGGCGCCATAGTCGAAAACACATCTGACACAGATATCCTTCAGAAGGGCCTCACAGAAACGGATAACTGGTGCCAGAGCCATGGCCTAAAGTTAAATGCCAAGAAATGCATAGTCATACCATTCGGGAAAAACAAGGTTACCCCTAGCTACCATATAGGTGGCAATCCACTGAGCACAGAAGAAGTCATCAGGGATCTGGGGACCCAGGTTGACAGTAGCCTTTCGTTTGACACTCATGTTGCTAAAGTAGTTAGGAAAACCTTCTACATTGCCCACCTGATCATGAAGGGATTCACATCTAGATCAAGGGAGGTCATCGCCCCTGTACTCATCACTCATTAGACCTATGATTGAGTACAATGCCCCATTCGGAATGTATCTGACCAGACACCTGCAGCAGCTGGAAAGGCCCCAAAAGTTCCTCACCAAAAGGATAAAGGGTCTCAAAAATATGTCTTATGCTGCCCGACTGAAAGAACTCCAGCTCTATTCAGTCTCATACCGCTTGCTCAGAGGTGACCTGTGCCTGACATATAAGGCCATGTCAAACCCTGATTTGATGAATATGCTTCACCTCAAAAAAATCTAGATCCCTCAGAACCACAAGGGCGGGAGACTTAAACCTTGACACGGTTATTAATAGAACATGCTGGAGGGACAGATTCATCACCCAGAGACTCCCTATGCTGTGGAACAAAATCCCGGTACATGTGAGGCAGAGCACCTCGCTGGCCTTGTTCAAGAGGAATCTTGACCAATGGATGGGGGATCGCAGATATACCCCAGGGATTACTTCAGTGTCACTGCTTGACAGAGGCACAGCAAAATAATAGGCATAGTTTTATTCAAACTAAAAAGGTGGCGAAAGCCAAATAACTATGGGCTAGGCTTATAAATGCCCTTGGGCAGATAGCCTAGTATGAACCTATGAACCTATGAACCTATGAACACATAGCTTACCACCACAGTGTGCCCCTCAACCTAAGCGCTTAAGGCAAAACACTTTGCCCAATGTACTAATCATAGGAGACTCAATTGAGATGTTCCACTCACTAGGTTGACCAAGGAAAAGGTGACAGTCACTTGTCTATCAGGTGCCAGGATCCGCCACATAACACATGCACTCAAGTCACTCCACAACAAGTACAAATATGACTCAGTCATTGTCCATGGGAGTGTGAATGACCTGAGACATATCTCCCTGGACTACATGAAAAGAGATGTGATGGAACTCTCAGATTATTTGGCCTAGGCAAGTATGACCCTAGCCATGAGCAGTATTCTACCTTCACCCAGAATGATACCACAGCATGAGCAGAAGATGACTAACTTCAACAAATGGCTAAATTTATGGTGTCATTCTAAGGGGATCCAGTATCTGTCTGCCTGGGACGATATGATCAACAGACCTCCATGCTTTGCCAGAGATGGCCTGCATCTGTCACCCCTGGGATTCCAGCTACTGGCTAAGGCTCTTGCCACCCCTATAGTGCCTTTTTTAGGCAGTATTCCAAAGGCCAAAATTCTACTGTAACTGCTACAAACAAATGCAATCTGAGGGTCATGCTGCTCAATGCTAGAAGTCTAAATCTCAAGCTGCACTTGTTCAAAGCTCTCCTCAAAATGGAGAATGTTGACATCTCTGCTGTAATGGAGACCTGGTTCAAAGAGGCAGAAAGCACCCCTGCACTCCCAAGCTACAACTCATTCCAAACCATTCAGCCCTAGGATACAGCTGGAACCTCCAAAGTTGGTGATGTCTCCATATTCATAATGGATACACACACCTCCAGACTGGTAGCCCAGCATAATGCATCTGAGATACATTAGGTACAATTAACACTGGGTAAGATGGCGATACAAGTCATAGCCTGCTACAGAACCCCAACCTTGTCCCTTGGCTCTCGCTCCAACTTCCTCAGCACCCTGGAATCTATTATGGTCCAGTCCAATGCTCTCATACTGGTTGTCTTTAACTACCCTTCCATCAAATGGAAAAACTATTCTAGCACCAATGTACAGGCCCAGCACTTGCTGGAATTTATCATTTCCAATGCCCTGAACCAGCTAATTCTGACCCCCACTAGAGGAAGCAACATCCTCTACCTGGTTATCACCAACATGAGAAACTGTTGCTCCACACCTATAGTCAACACCACCCTGGATAAATCTGACCACAAACTGATCACCATGGAAATCTCCATCTCACTGACACCCTGTACTAAGGTGACCAGCCTGAAAAACTAACCCAAAGCTGACTTTGTACTCCTAAAAACTGAGGTGGCTAACTTCTCGGCACCCATGCCAATGGAAAATAGCTGCATGACTGCCAAATCATACACCAATGCACTGTACAAGCACATACACAAATGCATGGATCTCGCCATACCAAATAGAACCAAGACACTCTCCTCCAAAAAAAGAAAGCCAATCTGGTGGTCCCCAGCCATCAATAAACATTACAACAGAAGAAATAAACTGTTGCAGAAAAAAATGAAGTCACAAGACTGGAAAAACTCCCTTACCAGACTCAACAAAAATTTGAGATCCCTTATCAAATCCTCTAAAGTCAACTATGAAGACAGAATTGTGGCTGACACCAAAAACAACCACTAAGCATTCTATAGCCATATCAAGAACCTCCAAGGCAATACCTAGATTTGCTCAGACTTAGTGCACAATGGTACCTCCTATAATGAGCCAACAGATATAACCAACATGCTGGCCAACAGATTCAGTGCCAACATTACCCCTCTCCCCCCAAAGGCTCTATCACAATACCAGAAGAAAGCCTGGTACCCACCATTTCTGTGGCACAGTTAAAAGCTGCATTGTCCAGAGCCAAGAATACAGTGTCCATGGGACCCAAAAATATTCCTGGCTCTGTTGTGCATGAACTACAAAATGAACTGATACCACACCTGTGTGCCCTGTTCAATCACAGCCTTACCTCAGGCTTTGTCCCTAAGGAATGGTACACTGCTACAGTCATCCTTCTCCACTAAGGGGGAGCAACTACAGACCTGGGGAACTACCACCCCATTAGCCTGATGAGTCTGGTATGCAAAGCTATGCAGCGCATCATCATGGGCCTGCTCAACAAAGATATAGGCAGTCTCCAAACTCTTGACCCCACATGGTTTGGCTTCATCAAGGGGAGATCCTGACTGCTGAACCTGATTGACTTCTTCAAGGCAGTTACCAAGGCTGTGGATGAGGGTGAGGCAGTGCATACCATCTACCTTGACTTGGCCAAGGCCTTGGATACCATTCCCCACTCGGGTATCATTGATAAACTTACCAAACTAAGCATTACTCCATATTTCACTAGGTGGGTTGCAAATTAGCTCACAGACAGGACCCACAGAGTGCAAGTTGTGGCTTCCAAGTCAGACTGTTAACCACTTATGAGTGGAGTTCCACAGGGCTTGGCCCTGGGCCCTCTCCTGTTTGGTATCTACTTCTCAGAAGTCCAGGCCAGTACAGAGGGAATCTGGCTGACCAAGTTCGTTGATGACTGCAAGTTAGGAGTCATTATCAACTCCACAAGAGATGCAGTCATCCTACAAAAGGGCCTCTCTGAGACCAATAACTGGTGTCAAAACCATGGCCTTAAGCTTATTGCCAAAAAATGCTTTATCATTCTCTTTGGAAAAAACTCAGCTCCCACGAATTACCACATTGATGGGAGCCCACTAAACACTGAAGGGGCCATAAGAGATCTGAGCACCTAGGTCCACAGCCACTGCACCTTCGACCACCATTTTGCCACTGTGATCAGAAAGTCCTTCTACAAGGCACATCTTATAACAAAAGGGTTCACATTCAGAAAGAAAGAGGTCATCATCCCTCTCTACTCATCCCTCATTAGACCAATCATCGAATATAACACCCCATTTGGCATGTACCTGACCAGACACCTACAACAGCTGGAGAGGCCACAAAAGTACCTCACACAAGTATACCCCAGGGATTACTTCAGTGTCACTGCTTGACAGAGGCACAGCAAAATAATAGGCATAGTTTTATTCAAACTAAAGGGGTGGCGAAAGTAACATAACTATGAGCTAGGCTTATAAATGCCCTTGGGCAGATAGCCTAGTATGAACCTATGAACCTATGAACCTATGATCCTAAGCCTTAAACACATGTCCTACATGGACAGGCTCAAGAAACTTAGCTGCTCTCCTTCTCTTATTGTCTACTCAGAGGTGATCTCTGCTTGACTTACAAAGCTATGTACAACCCAGCCCAACTTGAAATGCTACACCTAAAGAAATCCCAATCCCCCCATGCCACGTGCTGCAGAGACCACAGTCTTACTACCACAATCAATATAACATGCTTGAGGGACAGATTCATCTCTCAAAGACTGCCCATACTCTGGAATAAGCCTCCCATTCATGTCAAGCAGAGCACCTTGCTGGCCCTCTTCAAGATAAAGCTCAATGAAGTGGATGGGTAACACAAAGTTCACCCCAGGAACAACTCCAGTTGCCCTACTGGATAGAGGCACTGTGAACTAACATCAAGTGGCACTGTGTCAGGGAAAATTTTTTGGGCTAGGCTTGTAAAAGCCCCAGGGCTGTGAGCCTAGTACACACCTATGAACCTATAGTAATATAGTCATGTGTAGACAATTATCATGTCAACTATTACAGCTTCCACAGTTATTTGTAACCTCATAATGATGTTGAAATACTCTGTAAGGTAGGTCGAGGCTTCAGATCCACCAATTACTATTGTCGGTTACTCAAGGCTCATGTCGGTCATCATTGTCTTTAAAGTTTTTAGTTTAACACCGCACTTGTACAAGTAGTTCTGTGGCATCAGTAGGTAAAACATATCATATAACTGTGCATTAGGTAGGCGAGGGTTTGACTTCTGTCTGGCATACATTGCAGCACCATATTAGGGGTTCACATAATGGTTAAGGTATTTATCTTACAGAGACAAGGTGCCAGGTTTGATTCTTAAATGGGATAATTGGTTAGACTTAAAATAGCTCACAAGGGCAGCTAATCTAACACTAACCTATTAACTTATAAAGTAAATATTGATAGTGAATAATGATGTACCTTAAATTCTGGTTGCATATAACACTTTCACAGGGAGTGACCACTTTTAGCTATGGTCATATTCATTCTCACACAAAATGTTGATAACTTTCCTCCATATGTGTAACTACTGCCCTGATTCTTATAAACCTACAGCATTTTCACAATGATATAAATCTGAAATATAGTCATTTGAAGTATAAAATTTGCATTTCTTTCGTAATTGTTGCAAGATCTATTAATTGCTACTGTGCAGTTTTTGTTACATATTGTTACTTTCTGTTCTATTGTTGATTTGTACAGCTTACTGCCTCTTAGTTCTCTTTTTTTCTTCTTTGTGAATTATTTCCCCCAGACAATATCTGCAAATGCTCATTTGTGATCAGTGTACCACCCTGGTAAATAAAATAAAATAACATTTCTGACAAGAGTTGTTTTACTTGTTTTGTGGTGTCATTAGCTAGTGCACAATTCAAGGTGGCATGAGTTTGGCAGGCAGGGTTTGAGCCTATGCTAATCTCATTTGCAGAAGACTGACATTTCTCATTATCATATGGTAACAATACCATGTAAGCATAAAACCACGGTAGTGTGGTATATCCATCTGACAGATTCCATGCCTCACTGACATCATGCATTGATTCATATGTTGACTGTTGGCTTTCATGCCACATATGGTATGCTCATTTTCCCTGTGTACCTTACATTTTGCAACACTATATCTATGTGTACATGTCTATGTATAGACACACCTCCCCTGAACATCTTCTGTTTTGTCATATTATAATTGTGTCCATGAACATCCATTATCAATGTCAAATGTAATTATTTACATCCAGGTATTTGCATTTTATTTCCCTGATATCAGGCTGTTTGTTCCCCTGGAATGTAAATTGCAGCTACCTCTCTCGTGTAGTCTTTTAGCATACCTTGATAATAACCTAGTATTAGTAATTTATTATTTAACAGAATCAGATGTTCAAACACAGGTATGTGCATTTTGTTTGCCTAATATCACCTAGCCTGCTCCCTTGAAGTCCATATAGCAGCTGCCTCTCCTGAGTACTCTGTACTAATACCCCATGAGGTAATTGCATCCTTTCAGACAGTCAGGAGTTCAACCTAGAGATGAGTATTTTGTTTAGCCGATATCAGGATGGCTATTCCCCTGAAATGTATACTGCAACTGCCTCTCTTTCTTTAGACAGGGATTCAATGTAATCAGTAACTGTGTCTGTTTTAGTGCTTTCATGTTTTACATTTCCCACAATGTGAGCTATTATGTTATAACTATGTCCAATATCTGGGTTACACTGGCATTGTCTTATAATACTTTATTTATCTGGTTTCTTATGCCACTGTGTTTATGGGCATTTGGGGTATCTGTGTTATTAAAGGTAACATAAGTGATCTGCATATATCTGCAAGGACATATAATGTGCTGTGGAGGATTTGCATCATGATTGCTTCACAGGCTACCTTTGTTAAGTCATTTGTATGATATGCTTGTCGTGCTAGTTCTGCATTTACTTCCTGTGATGTATGTGCCTTGCTCTGTTTAATTAAGAATCCCTGCCAATGTCAGCAACATGTATCAGACTAATGAAGTAGCAGGGCATTCTCCAGAAGAATTTTGAGCTGGAGTGAGTTGAATAACATGTCTAGGGTACAGACTTTTTTCTAGCAGACAAACCAAATGCACATACTTGTGTTTGAACCCCTGACTCTGCTAAAGAATATAGTTGCAAAAACAGGTTATCAGCAAGGTATGCTAACATCATCTTTAGGCTTTTCCTGTTAGGGGTCGCCACAGTGGATCATCTCTTTCCATTTCTTCCTATCCTCTGCATCTTGCTCTGTCACACCAACCACCTGCATGTCCTCTCTCACCACATCCATAAACCTTATCTTAGGCCTTCCTCTTTTCCTCTTACCTGGCAGCTCCATCCTTAGGCATCTTTTTTCCAATATACCCATCATCCCTCCTCAGCACATGTCCAAACCAATGCAATCTCGTCTCTCTTGCTTTGTCTCCAAACTGTCCAACATGAGCTGACCCTCTGATATACTGATTCCTAATCCTATCCATCCTAGTCACACTGAGTGCAAATCTTAACATCTTTAACTCTGCCACATCCAGCTCTGACTCCTGCCTTTTTGTCAGTGCCACTGTCTCCAACCCATATAACATAGCTGGTCTCACTACCTTCTTGTAGACCTTCCCTTTCACTCTTACTGGTACCCGTCTGTCACAAATCACTCCTGACATTCTTCTCCACCTATTCCACCCTGCCTGTACTCTCTTCCTCAACTCTCTTCCACATTCACCATTACTCTGAACTGTTGATCCCAAGTACTTAAACTCGTCCACCTTTACCAACTCTACTCCCTGCATCCTCACCATTCCTCTACCCTCCTTCTCATTTACACACATATATTCTGTCTTAGCCATGCTGACCTTCATTCCTCTGCTCTCTAGAGCATATATCCACCTCTTCAGAGTCTCCTCAACCTGATTCCTACTCTCACTACAGATCACAATGTCATCTGCAAACATCATAGTCCACGGGGCCTCCTGTCTGATCTCATCTGTCAACCTGTACATCACAACTGCAAATAACAAAGGACTCACAGCTGATCCTTGATGTAATCCTACCTGCACCTTAAATGGATCTGTCACTCCCACTGCAGTCCTCACTACTGTCACACTACCATCGTACATATCCTGTACCATTCTTACATACTTCTCTGCCACTCCCGACTTCCTCATACAATACCACAACTCTTCTCTAGGCACCCTGTCATATGATTTCTCCAAGTCTGCAAAGACACAATGCAACTCCTTCTGACCTTCTCTGTATTTCTCCAATAACACTCTCAGAGCAAACATTGCATCTGTAGTGCTCTTGCCTGGCATGAAACCATATTGCTGATCACTAATCATCACCTCCCTTCTTAACCTAGCTTCTACTACTCTTTCCCATAACTTCAAGCTGTGACTGATCAATGTTATCCCTCTGTAGTTACTGCAGCTCTGCACACCACCCTTATTCTTAAAGATAGGTGCCAAAACACTTTTTCTCCACTCCTCAGGCATCCCCTGACTTTCCAAAATTTCATTAAGCAATCTAGTTAAAAATTCTACTGCCATTTCTCCTAAGCACCTCCATGCTTCCATCGGGATGTCATCTGGGCCAACAGCCTTTCCATTCTTTATCCTCTTCATAGTACTCAAATGTAGACCAATGAAAAAGTGAGACTTCCTGGAGCTTGTCACAGTCAAAACAGACCAAAAGGGAATAAGCCTGTAGTGCTGCACCAACATTATAAAAGCTGGTGTTAAGCAGTGCCAAAGACATCTTCATGTTTAGTGTGGATCTCAAAAGTGTGTGTGTGTGTGTGTGTGTGTGTGTGTGTGTGTGTGCGTGCGTGCGTGCGTGCGTGTGTGTGTGTGTGTGTGTGTGTGTGTGTGTGTGTGTGCATCTGTGCCTGCTGCAAAACCTGTCATTCTATTAACTTTTTTAAGTGACTTAGAGTTGCCTGTTTCCATCTCATTTGTCTCCAGTTTTACTGAACATTTCAGATACTGATTCACGTTTTTACTGTTTCTTGCGTGTGTGTGTGTGTGTGTGTGTGTGTGTGTGTGTGTGTGTGTGTGTGCATCTGTGCCTGCTGCAAAACCTGTCATTCTATTAACTTTTTTAAGTGACTTGGAGTTGCCTGTTTCCATCTCATTTGTCTCCAGTTTTACTGAACATTTCAGATACTGATTCACGTTTTTACTGTTTCTTGTAAAACTTTTGATTTTCTATGGTAAATAATTTAGGATTAAATTCAGTTAATAATGCCAATCAGTATTGTTCCATACTTGTTATTGTTCAGAAAGTGTACACTTGTGCAATATCTGTTCAGTTAACTTTTAAACTGAATTAGAATTGTCTGGTAATTAAGGCTCTGAGTTATTATTGAACTGCTTCCTGTGGTCACAAGTACAGGGTTTGATTCCTTACACATTCATTTGCCTACTGTGTGACTTTTAGCAAGTCACTTAACCAGACAGTGCTCCTGGGTCACTGCTGGAAAGGGACACTTTGTCCAGTGAGTGTACCTGGTTAACAGATAGATAAAATAAAAAACAATAGTTAAAGTCTGTCATTTTTGGGCCTTTGTTCCCCCATTATCTTTGACTTTGTCCAAAATTCTTTAGCAAATAAGTTTAAAGATCTGTTCCAAGTACATTTTGTGGTATTCTGGCTAATTGCTGTGGAACAGTCACTAAATAATGACAGGTATGTGAATTTCAAAATTTGTATCCCCCAGGATATGCTTGCTAATGCAAACATTGTTATTCTACAACTTTCTAATTATATAAAAGGAAATAGTTAAAATCTCTTCCTGATTTTCTGTCTTTGTCTCTGATTCTTGAGCTAAGAAGTTGAGAAGACAGATAAGAGTTGCAGTAGGTTGCACTGTATAGTTCTGGCAACAGCAAGCTAAGAAACAGTTTTGGACCATTCCCTTAGATCTCTGGCTGATAACTGAGGTACACAGTCCATCTTTGTGTGTATATGAGCATGTGTGTGTGTGTGTGTGTGTGTGTGTGTGTGTGTGTGTGTGTGTGTGTGTGTGTGTGTGTGTGTGTGCATGTGTGTATACATGTGTGTATGTGTGTGTATGCGTGTGCATGTTCATGTTTGAATGGGCACATGCAAAGGGCATACTTCTCATGTGCTCCTAGTTTTCCTCATATTTTTGGGCTAGTAAAGTGTGGTGGACTGCAGTCACTAAATAATGACAAGCATACATTTCACCATTCATATCCTTTAGAAAATCTTGCTAATGCAAAACCTGTACTAGCAAGTTTTTAGGGACAAAAGAGCTATAGTTAAGGTATCTTCCTAATTTGGGGTCTTTTTCTGATTCTTTAACTTTGAAGGCAAGAGGGATGCAATGTGTTGCATGGCTACACAATAAGGCTTTAATAGCAGTGAGGTTAAATACATTTCTAAGTCATTGTTTATGCATTTGTTCATTTGATCACAAGCAAATATCTAAGGAGACACAGTCACACAAAGGGTTGCAATTGATGGTCACATCTGTGCATGTATATGTACAGTAAATACTCTGTTCCTGCATCCCTATGTGGTTATTGATGTAAAAGGAGGAACTGATTGTAGTAAACAGAAGCATTATCATATCAGCAATGTTCTTTGGGAAGATTCCTAGGTTTCCTTGTTTTTTTTTGACTGTTAACAGTATAGTTCTTTTTAATTTATACTGAATAAAATTACAATGATTGGTTTTGGATTATAACAAAATGTGCTTGTGAATAAAATTCTTACAGTTGGCTTAATGGATTAAGGAGCTGTTAACAAGTTATTTTTTATGGTCCAGTGGTGCAAGGTTTGACTCCCTCAGCTTCTGTTGCCTAACTGTGTGATTCTGAGCAAGTCATTTAACCAGACACTGCCTCCAGGCTGAATCTGAATAAAGGTCCATGGAGATAACTGCTCTACTCTGGAAAATAAATAAAAATGTACTGAGTGCAGTTTACTCATTTAATGGATTATTTTTAATTTAGCTTGTTGCTTGCAGGCACATGGGTATGAAATGCAATGTGTTCATCTGCAACAGAGTTTTTCTGGCAATTAGCTTATTACAGCTGAGTGCGCCTCCAGGCATTTCTGCAGTTACCTCCCACTGTGCCTCTAGGAGTCAAATATTGCGTGTTCATATTTGCCTTATTAATTCCAAAACCATGTTACATACAATAAGAATATTTACCTTGAAGCATATATGATGACAAACACAACTGTATTGATATTTGACCTCTGTCAATAGTACTTGTTAGAACTGTAAGGTAATAATTTCATTTTTAAAGGCTCAAGCCACACCCACTGGGCATTAAAGGTACACACTCAAAAGACCTGTACTGGAGGAATAGTGTAGCTGGGGAAGGCTGTGGGCTGTTAAATGAGGTGTTTCCTATAGTGCAGGGTTTGAAGCCCTCAGCCTTCATTTATTCACTGTATGACTGATCAAGTCACTTCACTAGACAGTGCTCTTGGGCTACCCCTGAAAAGGAACACTTGGCAATGTTTTCATGTTGTATTTTCAATCCCTACATCATTCACTAATTAAGGCACTCTCATCAACCTAAACAAACAACTCAGAGGAAAAATAAAGTCTACCAAAGCCAAATGTGAGGTAAATTTTACCTCTCAGCCCAAGGACAGCCACAATGCATTCTTTAGCTATGTAAGTAAGCCAGAAGATATAGCAAACTTGCAGGCCAACAAATTCAGCTCCAACTTTGCCCCTATCTCCCCTCAACCATCCCTCAGCAAATATCATCTAACATAATTCCCCCTGTTATCACCAGGGAACAGGTCCTTAATGTCCTTTCTATGGCCAAGAACATTGCATCAATAGGCCCAGACAATATCCCAGGATGCATTTTAAATAGCATGAAGCATGACCTATCAGGCCTTCTGGAATTGCTATTTAACTCTAGCATCCAAACAGGCTTCCTGCCTCATGAACAGAGTCCAGCAACAGTCATCCCTCTGCACAATGGTGGTCCATCTACAGACCCTGGAAACTACAGACCCATAACTCTCGCTGGTCTTATATGGAAAGCCATGGAAAGAATTATCATGAAAATGAACAGTTAATGCTATAGTAAACCTCCAGACACTGGATCTAACCCAGTTTGGTTTCATCAAGGACAGTTCATGCTTACGCAACCTGGTGAACTTCTTTGAGAAGGTCACCAAAGCAATGGATGAGGGCAAAATTGTTCACACTGCCTACCTTGACCTGGCCAAGGCATTTGACACAATACACCACTCGGGCATTGTTGACAAACTCAGGAGATTAAGTAAAAATCAGTATGTCACCCAGTGGACAGTCAAATGTCTCACAGACAGGACCCAGGAAGTTAGAACACAAAGAGGCCAGTCACAAGTGGAGTCCCTCAGGGGTCAGTTCTTGGACTGCTCGTTTTTTTGGCATTTACTTCTCTGAAGTAAAGGCCAATGTGAATGGTCTCTGGATGACTAAATTTGCAGATGATTGCAAATTAGGATCTGCCATTGAATCCCACACTAACACAAATGTTCTCCAGGAAAAGTTGACACAGACAAACAATTGGTATCAGAGCCATGGACTGAAACTAAATGCCAAGACATGTATAATAGTATCATTCAGGACGTCATTCACCCTAGTAACTATCACATTGACAACACATCCCTTAGAGATGACCCAGTAGTCAGGGACTCCTGGTCACACATAGACAATAATCTAGCTTTTGGCCATCATGTGTCTACAGTAGTGAGCAAATCATTCTATGTTGTGCAACCTATAAATAAAGGTATGGCATCTACATTCAAGGAAGTTATTGTTCCACTATATTCAGCATTCATCAGACCTATCATTGTGTACAATACCCTCTTTGGTATGTACCTAACCAGGCATATCCAACAACTGGAATGTCCACAGAAGTTCATCACTAAAAGAATACAGGGTGTAAGTAAAATGTCCTATGCAGACTACTTCAAGCCCCTATCCCTGTATTCTGTCTTCTATAGGCTGTTGAGGGGACATCTATACCTGGCATACAGGTCACTGTCAAACCCTAGTCTGATGGACCTCCTAAATATCTACAAAACAAACAACATCATAATTACCCATTCTACAGACTTAAACCTTGCCTGTGATATAAATAGGACCTGCTGGAGAGACAGGTAAGTATCCCAGACACTACCACTTCTCTGGAACAAGCTCCCCATCCATGTGAATCAGAGTTCCTCCCTAACCCAGTTCAAGTGAAACTTGTGCAATTGGATGGGGAACAGGAAATTCATCCCTGGCCTGGCACCCATGTCTCTAATGGACACAGGCAACCTGTAAATGGTTCCTCTTACAGGCCCCTGCTTGTGAACTTTTCATCTCCCAAGCCCCTGTTTACAATTAATAAGGGTACTAGAACTTATCAGGGATTTGGGATGCATGGCTAGGCTTTAAAAGGCCCTTGTGATTGTTAGCCTAATAAACACCTGAGAAGCTATGAACCTATTAACATTTTGCTATGTGCTATTTGACAATAAATCCTAGCATGTCTCTTGTAGTCTAATGGCTAACCAGATGTTCATTCCATAAATGTGAGTTTCATTGGAAGATACATTTACTGTTGCTCATGCAAGTCTGTTTTCAGTGCAAAAGTTTTTTTTTGCTTTGTTTACCAAATGGCTGTCAGCATTATTGCTGTATAATCTGAGCTAAATGTTTTAAATTAAATGCAAATATATGCAGTCATTGTAAAAGTAAAGAAGAAAATAGTATGCACACATAACTGAATAGTAAGTGATGGTATATTAATACGACTAAAGAGGCATTAGTCCATTAAACTTCCTAAAGACACATTCAACCATGATCCAGCTCTGCTCACAGTTATGGTGTTCCATGAAAAATATGAGAAAAATGTCATGAATTTATTATTCCCTCTTCCCTGTATATGTTAAAGGTTGAGGATATGAATCACCATGTTATGTGCAGTTAATCAGCATCTACAAAGATAAACAGCTGCTGGACTCCTGTCACTGAGTATAACATAAAAATCACTTCTTGGAATACTGTACATATATACAGTATTCCAAGAAATGGAATATTGTATGCACGTATAGTATTCTAAGAAATTATTGGAAAACTGTGAATACTGTGCATGTATCGATATGTACATATCACATGCATGTCTTGCAGGAGTATTGGCATGTACATGATTTGTGGGCATTTTCCCATTAGCTTCAATCCCAAGAGAGATGTGAAAAAGTTCAGACTACTTGCAGTTGAACCAGAGTGCCACAATCCTCCCGAAGGGTTCCAGGTGAAAATATATGTCACCAGTGGTCTGTTTTAGAAACGATATGCTGGAGATGCAAGAATCATTAAACTCTCTCATGTGAAATATCAATCAAATAAACAATGGTGAAATTCCATGGGTGACTTAAAGGTTTCAGCAATACAAGCTCACTATGCCACATAGGTTTGTCATCAATATGTGGGTGACTGCAGATGGCCTCCCTGATTATGCTAGTGAGATTCAAGCATTCGCCAAAAGGAGGACTACCACAGCCAAGGTCACACTTGCTTAACATATGGCAAAAGATCTCCTAAGGAACCCACAAAGCAAATGAAGGCACATGTACTGTGATAACAGTTTTTCTTTCTTGAAGCCTAGTAAAAGTTTTATTACAAATGGACTACCCTGTTGTCTTAGTGTTCAGTCATATTCTACTGACCATGAAGACAACCACAAGACAATTGATAAGGTTCTATGCCAATATATGGTTAAGCTTCCAAGATTCCAGTCGGTTGCAACGGGTCTATATTATAACATCTAATTTTATAAAGTTTGAATGTTATAATATTGAAACAGTTTTGTTGAATTCTGAAAACAGCTAAGGTGCAAGACACTGAATTCTTTCCCAGGGAAAGAATTTGGTGGGCCGTTGCTATGGCTTCACTGTTTTCAGCATTCGATATGTTGGAATGTTATGGGTCGGGTTCAGTTAAGTGCGCGATTGTGTGTAGGTTAGGGTTAAGGGGCGGGTTAGGTAAGTTAGGGTTAGAGAGTGGGTCAGCTAAGTGTGCGGTTGTGTGGACGTTAGGGTTAGGGTGTGGGTCAGGTAAGTGTGCGAATGTGTGTAGGTTAGGGTTAGTGGGCAGGTTAGGTGAGTTAGGGTTGGGGCGCGGGTCAGGTAAGTGTGCGGTTGTGTGTAGGTTAGTGTTAGGGGCGGGTTAGGTGAGTTAGGGTTAGGGCGCGGGTGAGGTGAGTGTGCGATAGTGATGGACCTTAGGGTTAGGGTTGGGTTAAGGTAAGTGGATAGCTAGTAGTGTATGCAAAGTTTAGTTTAGGTTTAGGTGTAGGATTTTAAGTGTATGTGTGTGGATTTCTGTTTTTTGTGTGTGTGTTTGTGTTGTGTGTATGTTTCTTGGAATAGCGATTTTTTTCCCTGGGAAAAAAATCGCTATTCTGACTGTTCGATATTTGCGTATTTCAGTGTTTAGGGTTTGATATTATAACAGTCGATCTTTGTAGATTTCAATGTTATAATATAGACCTGGCTGCAACAGCCTAAAATGGTAACTGTAAACTATCTATGCTGCCCACTAACCATATTCACATTGGAATGCCATAAACGGTGAACAGAAAGACGTTAGATAGCTGCAGTCTAAATTTTTTGTGTTCATCTGCATTGCCATGAATTTATCAGTGGACAAATGCATTTGATACATGTGCTGAACTGTACACACAGCAATTTAGTGGAGAAGAAGATGGAGTAGTAGAGCTAACTGAAGTGGTTTCTGTGGGATTTAGTAGTCATAAATGCTTTCCTACCATTTCATGGCAGTGTGAACCAGCAGGGTCTTTCTAGATTTTGTATGGCTGATCATGGTCTTACTGCGCTTATAACTGCATGGCTATAGTTCATTCATGCTCTATCAGCACATATTGGGCTTTTGATTGAGTTAATTAATTGCACAAGTTTGATGATTATGAATCTGCCATTGCACAGGTAACCAAATTGCTGCATGAAAAGTGTGAATTTAATGACATTTTAGTTCCCACAGTCATCGCACTGATGCATGACCTGCAGTACTAACCTGTGCATGGACTGTTTTAAGCAGTTGTATGCTTTTCAAACATTTGTTGAATCTCCTCATGAGTCAGCACTGCATTAATGCCCGCACAATCATGATATGGCAGGCATGAGAATATTCAGGAGACTGAGAGAATCAATCCAGGGCTGCAAGATGAAGTCCGTTATCAACCTATATCTTTAACAGTGTGTGCTATATTACTATCAAAAGCCACTGTGTGTTTGTTGATCAGGGTTCAGATGCAGAGTACAGCAGTGACAGCAGTTTGTCCTAACCACTATGTTGCATTTCACTGAGGGGATGGGTGACGAGATTGTCCTTTTTAGAAGACACAAACTAAGGATACCTCAGTGGCAGTGACAAATTGTATACTTTGGTCCCTGGATTGTTTTCAAATCATGTTTTCCCTCACACACATTTCCTTTAATACCACATATAAATGCAAGTTCTTTTGGATTCTCCTTCCTGGTCATTTTAATGTATATTATCTACCCAATTATTTTATATTATATTTATTACTTAATAAATCAAAAATTCTTACAGGGTGTTTCAATGTGTAGTCTTGAACATTTCTGCAGCAGGAAGTGAAACAAAATTTATTAACCCAAAATTACTCATTTCAAAACACTTAAATTTCTGTTATTATAATCTACTAATGTCTGTACTCATCACTTACAGCCATGGTATTTAGTTTGTCCACCATGTCCAGCTGTGATAAAAATGTCCAAAGTAAAGTATTCCAATTTGTTTTATATGAGTGCATATTAGTCCTGCAAAAACAGACTAATGACTGTTTAAATTTAGCAACTCATCCAAGTCATAAAGGCCAATTATTTTTGTCCACAAACAACCCCTGTAATCGCCAATTATAGTTATATTGCTGCTTATCTACAGCTCAGATTTATGAATGTGGTAACAAAAATTAATAACAATAATAATAGCTAAAGTAATATATTTCAGGTTTGTTTCACAAAAACGCACAGTACGTAAATTACCTCAAACAAATGCTCATCATTCCAGCAAAATTAGACTAAAGCATGTTTAAAATGAGCAGATGGCAAAAGTGCAAGGTAAACAACAGTTAAAATCACTTTGCAGACTGTGTACACATCTTTTTTATTATGAGGAAATAAAGCTTTGGATGAACTACAGGAAACTGTGTAAACATTATTAGCATCACATCATAAGGCTAAACCATGTGCAGCATAATTTCAGTAGAAGAGCACACATGATGAGGACATGAGAAGTGTTAACTACCTGACAACATATGCTAAATCAATATGGTCCATTGCAGCAAAGGAAAATTCATCTGAATACCTACACATTAAAATGAACTGTTACCAATGCAGATGTTGCTGTTGGCAACAACTTATCATTCCATGGCTTCATCCACAAATGCAATGCCTGCTGCATTGGAAGAATAAAAGACTTGCATTGGTTTAAAAAAAAACTGAGGTAATGATGATGTTGCCTTAACATTTCCAAAATTAGATAAGCTATGCATCATTTACAGTTGCTGGAGGCTGTAAAGAAGGTATTTCAGATAAGAAAGTTCTGAGAGGGGTGTGGTCAAGATGCCATTCTGATAGCAGCAGAAATCCATAGCTCTGCTTACTTAGATTTTAATATCCTGACAGGAAACATACTTTAATTTTTAGAAAAATCTAACTAAAAGTATACTAAAAGTTAGATTAACGTATACTCTTTATTATTTTCTAAAATAATAATACATAGTCAAGAGAGTTTTAAATTATTCCTGTCAAGAAGTTTTCTACTGGAGATCTCGAGATGAGCAACTCAAAGAACCCACACCAGAAAAGTGCAGTGAAGAAAGAACTTCATCTTATTTATATATTTCTTATAATAACCAACATCCAAGAACTGACACTAAAAATGGACAAATTCAAAAACAAAATTGATATTATCAAACAAGAATGCAGTAAACAACTGGAACTTCTAAATGGAATAGTAAAAAAATAATCTGAACAGATTCTTGCCTTAGAGGAAACAGTAACTGACCTAGATACTAGAGTGACAGAAAATGAACATCACAATGAATTTCTTCTGAAACAAAACACCAGGCTGATTGAGAAATTGGAAGACCTTGAAAGTAGATCAAGGAGGAATAACATAAGAATATATGGAATTCCTGAGAAAGAAGAGGGTGCTAACATGATTCAGTTCCTCAATAAGTGGTATCCGTCAGTACTAAACATGCCTGAATCCCTCTCTTTTGGAATTGAGAGGGCTCATCAGTCCCTTGCAAATCCAGCTTCATCTCTGAGTTCATCTAACCCCAGGTCTATAATAGTTAGATTTCTTTCCAAACAAGACAAGGACTTAGAGCTGAAACAGCTTGGACTAATTCCTCTATCAAGATGGGTGAAAAGTTATTAGTTTTGACAAGGACTCATAATATGAATCATAATATATTTGATTCTGGAAAATCTCTATGCTGTAAGGTAATGTGAATCATTTTTATTATTAATTTTCTCTTTTCCTTTCTATATCTACATCTTCTAATTACATATAATATTAAGTTTTAAATAACATTTTTTCTCTCTCTCTCTCTCTCTCTCTTCTTTCTTCCCATTCCCTTTTGTTACCAATGTTCATTTTCTCTCTTTCCCCCATTATAAGTACTTTATATACTTTTCCCTTTTAAATAATTGCAAATGATGTATGTCTTCTAATTCTTCAGTAATAGTATAATTTGACTTAATATCCATGGTGGTGGTGCTGCGGTAGCATTGTCGCCTCACAGTAAGACGCTGTCCGGTTTGATTCTCAGCTAGAGCGTTTTCTGCGTGGAGACATGCTTGAATGGGCGTACCTTCGTTGAAGGTTGTGCATCAGGCCTGGCAAGCTGGTACATAAAAATCAACTGCCAATCATTAGAGGACTGGAGTTCTGCTGTAGCGACCCCTAACCGGGAAAAGCTGAAAGACACAAACAAACCTAAGTGTATTTTTTCTAGTGGTCAGTGATGGGGTAACATTGTGTTTCTGATTAGTGTTTCTAACTAGATGTTTTAGACTATTTGTTTAGATACATTTAAACATTAATACAGTACATTAATGGTGTTTTATAGATAGTTAAATATAAGTTTTATATATATATATATATATATATATATATATATATATATATATATATATGGGTCTACCTGATAACGCCAAAAGTCCACAACGCCAACGATGAGAACACCAACACCGGAAGATTGACAACGGAGATAATCGGCAGTTGAAAATCCCGACACTGAGAACACCGACATGATAAGGTAAGGGTGCGATAGTGATGGACTGTAGGGTTAGGGGTGGATTAAGTGAGTTAGGGTTAGAGTGCAGGTAAGGTGAGTGTGCGATAGTGACAGACTGAAGGGTTAGGGAGCGGGTTAGCTGAGTGTGCGATAATGGCATACCTTAGGGTTAGGGTTTGGGTTAAGGTTAGTGCAAAGATACTTGTGTATGTAAGGTTTAGTGTAGGTTTGTAAAGTTTTTGGTGTGCTTGTGTTGTGTGTGTGCTTTTTGGACAGGGGATTTGTTTTGTTTGTTGATTGCCGGGATTGTGGTTTGTCGGGCATGCGAAGTTTCGTGTTTTTGAAGTTTCGGTTTTGTGGTGTCAGTGATTTCATTGTTGGTGTTTTAGTATGTCGGTGTTATCAGGTAGACCCATGTGTGTATATATATATATATATATATATATATATATATATATATATATAATTTATATGTATATATATATATATATATATATATATATATATATATATATATATACATATATATATATATATATATATATATATATATATACATAAATACACACTAGGTTCCTTTTTTGCCCTCTGTCTGGTTAACTGGTGTGTAAATGACTGAAATGTTATAATATGATTTCTGATATGAGGCAGCTGCTGTTACTTCTAAATAGCTGTTTTTATATGAAAGGGTTAATTTTTTCATGATGTTGATGTTTTGTGAGGAAACTGGTGGTCTGTGTGACAGTTTTCTTTGTGTAGATTCGTGACATGCACTGACAAGGCAGCTTGAATGTTTATTTTTTCTTTCTGTAAACTCTAAAAACTTCAGGATCTGAATTTCCCACCGGAAATGCTTTTTTCTTCACTAGAGACAACTTCTGTTGTGCATGAGCCTATTTAGATACTTGTTAACAAGTTTATGAAGCTGCAGCTTGAGAAAACAACAGTGATGACATCATCTGACCATTTGAACTTGTTAAATGGTTGTACTTAGAATTCTTTTCTCTTGAAATTTTGTTATCCTTTACTAGATACTTTTAATGGTAAATAATTAGTTCTGATAAAAGTGTTTAACTCCTTTGAAAATGCCTATTTTCTCTTATAGATGCATACAATCTGCAGATTCAATGACACTATTAGTAAATAAATGACATCAAGTGAACTAGGAGCTGCATTAGAAAACTCATTATGCATATTAACATCAGACTTATATTATTTAACTAAACCTTTAGTAACTAAACAGAGGGTTATGAGGCCCTTTTTTTTCTCTCTCCCCCTGATGAAAAATATCAACATAGATATTGTTAATACATATGAGTAATATGTGTATAATTGCAAAATATAATAGTTATGTTGCAATAAGTGTTATATATATATTCAACAGATCCTTACATGAAAAATCTTAGATAGATGACTGACAAAATGGTTAAATTATCTGATGTTTCTTGAACAGTCTTGGAAATAATGACAATCTTCTTAACCTTCAGCTTCTAATCTTTATACATACTTTGATCTGATGTGTATTTCTGAAATATCAATGTATTATAGGTGCTATTACCATATGTGACATATTCATATAGCTTCAGATATATTGGACACTCTCATTCTAATGTATATTTCATGGATTCAGATTTCTTTAGTTGCTTTCATAATGCTTTTCTTTTTTGTTTGTATACTATATTCTAAGCAGAGATGGATAATTTGTGTCATTTGGTATTGGAGAGGTGGTGGATGGATGATTTAGTTGAGTTTTTAACTAAACCAGAAACTTTATGTTTCATGTATGTGAATGCAAATAGTTTTTGGTTTTTGAAAGTAGTGCTTAATACACATTACACATCCATGATAAGTAAGTTTTCAGTAGATTTCAAGTCAACACTGAAGAAAGGTCTTTCAGTTAGTAATAACATACACATTAAAGTCAATGGCTTATAAATGTTTATCATTAAATATTAATGGTTTGAACAAAAATGTTGAAAGAGCTGGTTTGCTTAAATATATTAAAATGCATAAAGCCCAGATCATCTTTTTACAAGAAACCCATCTATTGAAAAAAGATCTACAAAAATACTCATTCCATGGCTATACCAGTCTGGCTGATTCATGTTTTAATAAGAGAAGGGTCTCTCTTATTCTATGGAAAAATACATATACTATACTAAGAATTATAGATACAATTTCAGATAATGATGGGATGCTAAGCATGGTTATTTTGGAACTCAATAGGGAGTATTATACTTTGATTAATACATACTGGATACCAGGACTGAGTACTAAATATATTGACAAATATATAGACCTGATTACTTTAAATGCAAAAGGGGAAATTATAGCAACAGATGATTTTAATTGCCTATTATCAGGCAATGATACTTCTAAAAATGGTAAAATGAAACTAACATCTCAAGCCAAGAAGTTAAATGACACTACAAACCACATGGACCTTAAAGATATACATGGTCTAAGAGAACATTCTTCCTTATTCTATACTCACTATTCATATCAGTTTGGTACACAAACAAACATTGATAAGGTCTTTGTGTCAAATAATATATACTCAAAAATAAGTGACGTATCTATAATGACTTGTCCACTTTTGGACCGTAATGTATAAACTTTACATTAACTACACATACAGATGATTTAAGATTTCTACAGAGAATTCCTGATTACATAACTAATTAAATGGCTTTAGGGAATGGATAATGAAAGAAATATACATGTTTATGGGAAAAAATGATAATGGTGAAGTGACTGATACTATAGTATGGGACACCTTTAAAGTTTATATATATGGTAGAATAAAATCTTGGTACCTTAACAAAAAAGAGAGAGTGAGACAAAGAACTTTTAGTCTTACAAAAAAAACATAGACAAGGTAAAAATGGATGCATAACCAAATAACAAAGCAGCACATAACGAAATTACTAAGTTAAATCAAAAATACTTAGAAGTTCTGAATCATAAGGTAGCCATAAATCTGGGAATATCCAAATTACAATTTTATGCTGTAAATCCCAAATATCTACATAAAACAGTGGTAAGAGCCAAAAAAATAAACAATCAAAATCGTATTAATGAGATTAAATATAAAAGTGATGGTTCATTAAGAGTACATCTAACTTAATGGGTATATTAGAAGTGTTCAAAAACTACTTTAAATATATAAATAATAATGCACCACTTTTGGAGACAGATAATGTAATAAATACTTTTATTAAAGAAATTATAACTAATAAGGTGTCAATGCAACAAAATAACTTATTAAATAAACAAATAACACTAACAGAAGTGAAAGAGCAAATAAAAAATGTTAAAGATAATAAAGTTCCAGGACTGGATGGAATAATTCCTGAACTATATAAGATTTTTTCCTGAATATATAAAAAGAAAATGATGAGTGCCTTTGCAATGGTTAAGCAAAAATGTATAACACTCCCATCGTGGAAATACTTAATTATCTTCCCCATATTAAAACAAGGTAAGGACCCCAAATCTTGTGATTCATATACGCCAATTTCATTTCTAAATACTGATTATAACATTTTCATGACAATATTAGCTAATAGAATAAAGAAAATATTACTTTATCTAATACATAATGATCAGGCAGGGTTCATTCTTCATAGAAAAGTGCAAGATAACATTATTAAATCACTATCATTAATAGACATAGCATACAAATGCAAAAAACAACTAACTATTATCAGCCTAGATGTAGAAAAGGCTTTTGATTCTATTAGTTGATCTTATCTACAAAGAATTCTGATTGGTTTTGAATTCTCCTCAGATTTTGTCACTTTATTAATGGAAATGTATAGTAGGGCACAAGCTTATGCTAAAATTGGATCATGTCTATCCTCACCACTAGAAGTCCTGAAGGGAACTAGACAAGGTTGTCCTTTGTCACCATTATTGCTTGCTCTTTCAATGGAACCGTTTGCTGCATATATCAGAAACAAGCAAAAAATAAAAGGCTTTCAAATTAAAAAGGACTATTGTCTTAAGATACAATTATTTGCTGATGATATGTTGTTAACTTCGGGTGATACTGATGGTTCTTTGCATGATGTTATAAATGCCTTAAGCAAGTTTGAAAGAATTTCAGGGCTTAAATTTAAACATAATACATCCAAAACATTACAAATTAACAAAAATGTGAACAAAAACCTAACAGAGAATAGTCTGTTTAACTGGGAGAATGATGTATTAGAATATTTTGGTGTCAGTATAAAGAGTACATGGAAAGAGTCTGTTAAACTAAACTGCAATAATTTAATAACCATATTAGTGAACTAATCAAAAGATGGAATAAAATGTTCTTCACAATGGAAGATAGGCTGTCTTTAATTAAAATGATAATTTTACCTAAAATGTTGTTTTATATACAGTCATTGATACTACCCCCGCCCAAAAACTTATTCAAAAAATTAGATTCCATGCTACTTACATTTTTATGGTTCCCTTTAAAACCTAAGATTGCATATAAATGGCACAGCTTGTAACAGTAATGGGATAGCATTCCCTAGCTCAGATCTTTATTCCAAATCAGTTATAATTAATGTAATATTGCACTGGATCACACCTACCTATATATCTGGCTGGAAAACAATACATGGGAATCACATAACTGATGTCAGAACTATAGAAAATCATTTTAAGGAACAATATGGAATAAGTACAGTTCATTGGCTTTTACGTGAATTGTGTTCATTTAATAAGAAGTTTGATCATTTTTCTTATTGCATTAATCAAATATTTAATAACTTTAAAAATATAACCGATTGTAATTACAACATTAAACAATTTCTATTTCTTATATTCCCTATAGCATACTCCCCTGATTGCCTAGATTCTTTCAACATCAATGCAATGCAAAAAGTAAAGGAAAATAACTTGATATTCTGGCATCAGTTTATTGAAAATAAGAGTATTAAACCACTAAACTCTCTTTTAAGTAGTTTTGATAATAGTCAAGACAGTTGATTGTTTATGCACTCATTATTGCAGTTTATAGAAAACAAAATGAGAATATCAATCAACCTAGAGACTGAATCTGTACCTAGTTTGATTCAACTTTTTATTAGGTGTCTTGAAAAGACAGATAATCAAAAATTAAGTATCTCACCTATCTATAAGATACTAGGAGAAGACACTCTAAAGTTTGACTCAGATTTTAGGAATTACAGTGTAAAGATTAATGGAGAACAAATATCGGATGAATCCAAAAAAAGTGTTATTGAATTCTACATATGGTACCTCCTGTTCATTATATTGGAGTTTGTATACGTGGAAATTTATGAATAGGAGTTTCTATACTCCACATAAAATAAATCTTATACTCAAAAACAGTGAAAGTAAATGTTGGAAATGTGATGAACTACTAGAGGCCAGCTGGGTTCACATGTTCATTGAATGTAGAAATGTTGTTCAATACTGGAAAGAATTCAGATATTTTGTAAATGCTTTATGGTCTGATAAGTGTCATATTTCTAACTTACTAATCTTATTCAATGCTCCTATACCTAATGTAATACCTAAATCTCAGATTCAGTTATCTGGTTAATTCTTGCAATTGCCAGAAAAGTTATTACTTTGAACTGGAAAAGTAAACAAGATTTGATGTTTAAAGATTCTATTAATTTAGCAAAAGTTATTTGTAAAAAAGAACTGCAAACCATTTGTTATAGAACTCATAACATTACTCATAACAAAATAGCATGGCAAAAGCTGAAAACCTTTTGAACAAATACTGATAACTTCTCATGGATAAAATGATTGCTTATCATGGGTGAATGTAAATATTGTAAATAGTTTTGTTATTGTTCTATTGTATTTGTTATATGTACATTTGCGTATGTTTATAATGAAAACAAAATAAAAATGTTTTTGAAAAAAAAGAAGGTATTTCAAATATATATCACTAAATGCAACACATGTAGGATATATTACACAATCCAGGCCTATCCTATCAGTGACTTCATCTGTTCTTCATTGCAATAAATACAGCCAAATAATAAAACAGTGTAGATGCTGATGCAGCAACTTTTGTCCCCCAACCAATAAATCATGCAAGAATCAGAGGGATTACTGCATAAGTGAGACATCTATTTAAATAATAATAAAACAGTAGCCAAAATAATCTGACTTGCTTCACAAAAATCACTTTCATCTTACAAAGCCATAGTAAAGATCAAATTATGTATTTTTAATTTATTGACAGTGCCTGTACCCAGCAATTACAGTTACTTTGTTGTCCATGCACATCTCAACTAACTGACTGTAAAAATATCTGGTTGGCTACGAGGAATGATTTGTGCAATCAAATGCCTGACTGTAATAAAAGAAAAGTAAATGAATACAATAGTGGGCACCCAATCAATTGCAAACACTGTTTTACAAAAACACAGTTCACTGTTTGACACAGCATATTTCTGGTTGTCAGCCAGAAATCATTAAAAAACAAAAAGTTTACCTCACATATATTTCACCACCACTGCTGCTCTTTAGCACTGTGACTTTTTCCTAAGATTTTGTGCACATACTGCTCCTTGCTAATGCCGTCTCATGATTTGTGGGGAGGTATAGAGAGATAAAATCTGTGAAATGACTGGTCAGGGCACCACCCTCACCATATGGTGTTAACAGTCTTATTTATTTGTTTATGTATTTATTTATGTATGAATGCATTTATTTATTATGCAAGTTACTGTGATGTTTTTGGATGAAACAGATAAGCAGCCTACAATGCCAGTAGTGGCATCCTATTCTTGATTTTCTCCATTTGCTGTCATGACAGCTATCTTATATGTACTCAGTTTCATCCCATTTGCCTTCAGGTTTACATTCCATTCCCCAACATTTGCTGAAGTTATTGTTCAGAGTCTGCTTGTAATACTACATCATCTGCACAGAGCAGCTTTGGTGATCTGTCCCCTCTGACCTGTTTGCTTGTGTAGTCCATCATCATTATGAAAAGCAGTGTTCTCAGAGCTGAACCATGATACACAGCCACTCCTACTGGGAACCCCTCAATGAGTCCAAAATAGTGTTCTCGCTTTTGGCATTGGGTTCTAGAACATAGCCTGCAATAATTTTACCAGTGTTTATAGGACTTTGAACTAGAACTGAACTGTCCAATTCAGCTTTTTTGAGACCTTATCATAATCTTCCTCCAAATCTAGGAAAAGCCCAGTTGGATTCTTTGCACATCTCTAAATTTTTCTCAGTTGTCTCACTGAAACATAAGGTTGGTTATACTGAATCCTGCTCTGAATTCAAACTACTCATCCTCCATCATATTTTCTACTGCTCTGTGTATTATTTTATCAGTCATCCTCTCCAGCACTTTCATGCAGTGTGACAGGAGTCTGATGCCTCTATACTGCCCACAGTTGTAAATGTCCCCTTTGTTCTTGTACATTGGTACTGGTATGCTTATTCTCCAGTCATATGAGATGCATCTTTCTCACCATAATTCTATGAGTACCCTCAGAAGACATTTCTCCCCAATCTCACCCAACATCTTGATCATGTCTGTATGACCTCTGAGCCTGCTGTTTTCCCTGACTTCATTTCCCTTAGTGCTGTTCTTACATCTTCTATGGTGGGCTCCTTTTCTTCTTTCATTGTAGTCTGTGTCTGGGCAGCACAGCTTCTGTTGAGTTTTCTTCATTCCGAAACTGCTGAAAGTTCTCCTTCCATCTGTTTTTGATGTCCTCCATACGAAGGGGGTCTAATAACTATCTTATTTTTTTGTCTTTGCCTTCCAATCTGATAAAGTTTCATTGTGCCATCTTTTGAGTCACTTTTCAGAAGTTAATAGAGTACCTCTGATGCCTTGTTCTTTGCTATTGTGACAGCCCCCTTAGACTTTTTTTCTAGCCAGCCAGTATTCCTTGTTAGTCTGATCAGTCTCTGCCTCCCACTTTTTCCTAGAATCTTTCTTTTTTTGATAACTTCCTGGACTTCTGCATTACACCAACAGCTTTTCTTATGTACCTTATTTCCATACTTGACTCAGTCACATACCTTTTCCATGGTCATCACACATTCTGACATGAGACATTGCCTTTCTTCTTCGGCTCCACCTATTTTTTTCTTCTTTCTCAGGTGCTAGATCTCTTAATATTCCCTTGAACTCTTAAGCTTTTGATCCAGTCAACCTCCAGGTCTTCAGCCTAGCCTCCATTGACCTTAACAGACATATTTCTCAAAAACCTAGCAAGCACAAGGAAGAACAATTTTGATACATTTTGGCGGCTTTGCACAAAGTGACACCTATAATAGGTATGCTGGGTTACTTAATCTATGGTATAATGCATATTTGTTGTTGCGACAACACAGACCTTATTTAGATGGCAGTCAGGTGTGAGTGTACTCATGTACAATTAAGCAGTCAGGACAAGTTTTAATTTTTAAGGCATTTTCATTGTGAGTATATAGAGATTTATGACCATTCCCAAGACTACAGTAAACTTTGTTTATTTTTTTCATATAATGTTGGCATTGCAGTTGATTGTTTCTACAGTTTACAGTTTATAGTTTATAAATTCACAATTTGTAGTTAATAGTGTGGATCTTGAATTTAGCCATTTTAATTCACACAGACACACACACACACACGTGCACGCGTGTGTGTGTTATTATTGTTATTATTATTATTATTATTTATTTTACATTTCATGACTGGAGAAGTCCAAATGGGCACAAAGGCCCCTTTTCAGTGGAGGCATGTAGAGAAAATCTCCAGTACATGCAGTACAAACAAAATCTTTAAGTTATACAATATAAACAATATCAGACAGAATGCAATTATAATACATTTTACAATCTCAAAATAGATAAGATAGAAATTATACATAAAGTAGTAAGGCTTCTTATACAAATTATATTTTGTACAGATATAGTTAAATAACTATGCAGCAGGATGATTATTAGCAGAAACATACCTTTACTCCTTAGAATTTCATAACTAATTAGCAGTAGGTAGCTATGTTAAATCTTGGTTCAAGGTTATATCTTTAACTCAACTGAATGTTTTTTTCTTCCTGATTACTGTTATTTTTGATGTTATGTTATTCACTGGGCTTAAATCTCTGAGCAATAAAAAATAAATATTGAACCATTGGCTCAAAAGCTTCAGTTGTCCCCTTGTTCAAGGGAGCTAGCAAAATCACTTGAGGTAATTACAAGCTCGTTGGTCTGATGTCAATTTGAAGAAAGGTGATAAAGAGGATCCTGAGAGTCAGACATGAGGTATTCCTAAAGAGCAACCAATGACAGATGTGAAATAAACATGACATCATTGCCAAGAACTGCTATACTGGCCAGTTGTAGCTCAATGAATGGTTAACATGAAAAATGGATAAGAAAATGATGTACTCTGGTTGGACTTTATTAGGCTTTTGAGCAAGTACCACATTGAAGACTCCTCATTCTGGTGAAAGGAAGAGAAGTACAGCAGGAATCTAAGAAACAGGTGGTGACATAGCTATGAGTAAGAACCCTGAGCATTATAGTTGGGGGTGATGTTAAGAGACAAATTGTCTAGTTAAATGTTGCAAGGGTGAGTGCTGGGGTCCTCATCATTCAAAGTTTTGATTTAGAATATATTAGACAAAAGAGACTAACAGTCTGTATTTGTCCATGACAAAACATTTAAGAGTCACAGTCAGGGGTTATTGTTAAAGTCTAAAAGGGATCTGGAAGTCCTGTAAAAGTAGAAAGAGATATGGCAGCAAAAGGGTCAGTGAAGAAAATGTAAGGCTTGGCATTTTGAACACAAAGACCTTATAATAGTCTGCAAGTTAATTAATGTTAAACTTGAAGAGACAGAGACTGAACTTGACCCAGGAATAATTTTAATACTGCCCTTGGACCATTAGGTGCAGTCGGAGAGGGTAATAGAAACAGCCAATCAAGTATTTGGCTATATTCTGTACATTGCAGAGTCTAATGATAGGAATACTATACTACTGATCCTATATTTATTGGTGAGTACTTCTGTAATAATCTATGTGTACTCAACAAGGAAAACAACTAGAAAGAACCTAGAGTAAAAAATGGGTCATCAAGAAGATGGGTAGAAATAATTACTGTCATCTTCTAAAATTTGTGAAGTGATGTATAGAGAGAGACTGAGAGATAGCTAGAGAATGAGAGAATGAGAGAGTGAGAGAGTGAGAGAGCAAGGCACAGTATGATATGAGTATACATGGTGTTATATTGGGGGGGGTGAAACTGAGGGTGAAGGACAGAAATGTTAGTGAGGGCCATCAGATCCATTCAAAGGGTATTTACTTTAAACTGGACCTGAGAAAGTATTGTTCAGTTTTCCTTATATGTTGACCCTTGCAGCGAGCTGATTGTGTATAGGTGGGCTGTAAATCCTCAAAGACCTTCAAGAGTGAATGGGCAAGCTTGTAGGGGCTGGACAACCCCAAGATGAGAAGAGGCAACATCTATGTATGTACCCAAACAATAAGAGAAGATAGAAGTGTGCCCTCCTGCTGTCACATTTTGCAAATATCATATGGATTTCTGTGTGTTTGTGTGTTATCAAAATAGCTGACTTAGTCTGGTAAAAATACTGGACCATTTTCAGTCATGACCAGGGCCAAATGGCAACAACAAACAAACAGCAGTACATACATGAACAAAAATAGATTATTTCAATAAACAGAAGTGAACTAGAAAAATACATATTTATTAGAGCAACATTTCATTCATCCTGAACAAGTATAAATTGCTTAATCAAGTTGAACAATAAGTGCTACATTCTCTGAGAAATAGAGCCAAAGGAAAAGTAATCATGAAGGTGATGAGGAAGGAAAAGATGATGATGATGATGACAATAATTCCCTAGCATATCACCAAATAAATAAATGTTTGCAGATTTTTTAAAATTGTATCAGTGGTTATGGAATGAGTTCTGTCACAAACACACAGCAAAACTACTATTAGTGCTGTAAGGGTATATACTTTTACAGTGGAATAGTTACAAGAGTGACTTAACTGGGATCCCTCAGATAGCTGCACTTGTTCTGGCAAGGGGGAAAACTGAACTGTTAATTACTTTCTACATTTTGTGACTAAGCACTTCATATGCTAGGAGCTTTGCTTTCTCTGTGACAGCCATGGTAAATATGAGTTTTTTTGTAATTGTCTGTCAGTCTGTCTGTCTATCCATGTAATGTGAATGTGTGCATGTGTAAGAGATAGGAGTATGTATATAGACCCACACACACACGCGTGCACACACACAAATTCTACACTTAAGTTACATGTATCTGTGTATGCATGTGCATGTGTGTATGTATATATACACATATATTGAGAATGAGAGAGATTGTCTTAATATTGTTCAAATTTATGAATGTTTCAGACTGTAAAAAATGAAAAAGAAAATAGCTTTGGGAATGTTCTAAATCCAAACTCATACACATTTCAAATGCATGAAGTCATTCTATCCTTTATTAAAGACCAAGCTTTTCAATTTAATTACTGCAGGCAGAGTGAAGATAAATTAACTCTTAAAAAGATTAAACTATCTTAAGAAAACAGTGTGGTCAACTGTTGAAAATGTAGGCCTTGGGCCAGAGCACAGTGCGTTTAATCTCAAGTGGGTCTCCTAATTTTGTGTATCACTGAGTTAGTCAAATCATTGCTGAGCTCCAAGTTATACAAAGATGTTAAATCTAAGGCCGGATCATAGCTGAAAACAACGCACACATCTCACTTTAATTGCTGTGGTTTAGTAAATGTCAAGGAACCTTTAAATGTCTGATGGGCTTAACAGTCATCTACAGATTAAGACAGTTTTATTGCTTCTCACTTTTTTGAATTAAGCACTTAAATCTACATGTGTACCTCTCACTGTACAGCATAGATCATTCTAGTAGTAAGGAAATTATATAATCAGGTGAATATTGTAGGTTATAACCTGGATTAAATAATTTAAAAACTGGGATGTATCAGCACTAAAAATGTCTAAACTTATATGACCTTGTGAGAATGATCTATGCTAGAATGTCAAATGCATAATGGTCTGGAAGCAGTCAGAAAAATACTTGTGGTCCAGTATTATAAATAGTTCACAAGGATAAAAAAATTCAGGTTCAGTGTATGAGACATGCTTCACTTCATAAATCAGAAGGGCATAGCAGTTTACACAGCAACCGTTCAAAAACAGGGACTTTAGGGTCATTCACAGAGCAATTAGATGTCACCATGGGAAATATTGTTTACTAAAATAGGACATGTCTTAATGTGTAGGCATGTTATTTCTAGTTCCCAAACATTTATTATCTTATTAAGTCTCATGCTTGGCCAGCATCAAGTAAAGAAACATTCTCAAGGCACCCATTAAATAGGAAAGTGAGTATACTTGGGATTACCACCCAGGACTTTTTTTGTTTTTAAGTTTCTCACAACATTGATTTAAAGACTAGAAGTTACTCATAAAATTCAAGCAAAGTCACAACTACATAACTAAAATGATAATGTGACACTAAACAATGAAATTAATAAAGACTATGTTGTATTTATATATATGCAGAATCTTTCATTTTTTATGTATCTGCAAAATGTTTTTAGTGATGTTTTGGTCTGTTTTATAAATAAAGTGTGAGTGTGTGTGTGTGTGTGTGTGTGTGTGTGTGTGTGTGTGTGTGTGTATGAGAAAGAAAGAGGGAAAGAGAGATAGGAAGAGTGACACAGGCACCTTCATTTTTAGTTCCCTTTTGTATGAGTACCTTAAGTGAATATGCACATCTGAACCCACGTTTCAGTTAGCAGTAATCCTTGTCAGCAACAGTAAAATAATGTATTACTTACTGCCTGCATGTGTCATAGCACTAAATTATTTAATGATAAGGTAGTTAGTAAGAAATCAGAATGATGCAGCAAAGGTCCATCACTTGGGCTCACAGATGAACACTGCATGCTTGTGTGACACTAATATTTGGAAGTTCACTACATGGGGCAGCTCACAGCTAAGGAGATGTCCATTAAGTACTGTCTCACAGCATCTATGAGGCCACTGCCTACTGCTCTTCTATGCACTGTTTGTTTATAAATCCCAGCCAATTTTTGAAATTGCAAGAACCAAAGACAATATTCTGTTAGGATAGAATAAAGTCTGCTAGTAAGACAGGAAACATACCTAGATATATTGACATTAAGTGATATCATTATAATATGTCCAAGACACTTAATTATTACAACACTATCTACAACCAACAAACAATAATAAGGTAAATCAGTTGCATTACAACGCATGTACAATATATGAACAGATGACATTACAAACCGATTCTTGATTGTATCCATCTGACTCTATGCAAATTACAAAGAACAAAGTTAAAAGTCAAATGACACTCCATTTGTCAACAGTACAAAACTAGTTGCTTATTATTTATTTATTTTTGTTTTGTTTAGTTCACTTGCCTTATTAGGAATGACTTCTTATCTGGATGCAAGTAGAGAATAAAAGGACATAGAAAAGTTGTATGCAGCCCTATTGTCTTATCTCTGTCTTACTAGAGGCCTGCTGTATTACAAATAAAACAAAATTCAGTATGACTTAATGCATATTCAGCATTACAGTAGCTGTGGGCCAACAAATCTCAAGTAGATCTGTAAGAAGATTTGATGTTACCCTATATTTAAGAAATTATGTACTAGGACTGGACATACCTCATTCCATGGGACAGATGGACAAATTTTAGTGCACAGTCTATTTTGTTCATTGACCTGCAGGACTCCACTTGTACCTAGAAGACACCAAAGTGCTTTCAGGGAGGCATAAATTTATAAAATATAATATCATCTCTCCTCTGCTATTGTACTTTCTTATTTGTCTTGGGCTAACTCCAAGATCTCAGCCTCTTATTTCCAATACCAGAGATGTCTTCGTTAATTAGGGGACAAGATTCCAAATTAGAGAGTTTTTAAATATTTTCAGTGTGCATTTAAACATTTGTGAGAAAAATGGGACTTGAATTATCATACATTTTGTGAAGTAACTGTAATGATTATCATTATCACTTGACTGTTCTCCTTTTTTCCTTAAAAATCACTAGTTTAAGAGGGTCTAGAGAAAAATTTTGATATTATATCAGAGATGCCTGTAAAAGTCAAAGTATGGACTTACCTTAAGGATGCATTACCACTGAAGATGATGAAGGGTCATGAGAACATTTTAAGTTGAGGACAACAAGAGAAAAGGAATGATGTCTCAATGAACTGAAAAAAAATTATCTTGGGACATTAGGAGTACAGAAGTAAATTTGGGAGGAGATAGACTAACAGGCAGGCTAGTAAATGTTAAGTCTTGCAACTGCTGTAGGTAGCAACAATTTAAGAATAAACGAACACAGAACATTGTATGAAGCTTGATTTCATGGTCCGTGTAGGGGTTATTGATGTGAATGGATAAAAGATAAGGACATCTAAGAACTCTAAGGGGACTCTTTAGGTGGGAAGCACACATAATAACATTATGCAGTCTGCCTATGATGCAAGCACTCACAGGATTTTTTGAATTGCATTAAAAAATATGTTTACAGACCTAAAAGCTTCACCAGGGGCCACCAATCCATTAGAGTGGTGCAGGGCTAAACTGGAAATTGCATTGGCTTACATAAGTTTGAACAGAGGTGCAGCACTCTAGATAACATATTTAAGGGTGCTTGGTTCGTAGTTTGTTATTTGTGGCACTTTTGGATACAGTCTGTTATTAACAAGCATTTGAACTAGCTAAGGTGAGAAGTTCACTAAAGTGTCCAGGAATTCCTGGCTTTACACCTGTAAGATTCTGTGCTGATTATAAACTATACTATCTAGAGTTGTTTACAAATGGTTATCCAAGTCATGGGTCAAAGATCACCACACTCAAGTAATTTGAGATGAGACCCAAGACACCCTTTCCTTTAGTAGGTTATGCTGCTAACTATCTAAAGCCATCCCATTTTAGGCATCAAGAATGATGCCACTCTCAGGCATGGCTGTAGTCTCAGATTTCACCTACAGGCCATTGAAATAGCATGTGGATGAAAGTGATAACCAGAAGAACAGGTAGGGTATCACAAGTGTTTGGCTTCAACTATTTTATTTGGAACCTGAGTAAAAACACAACAACTATAAAACACAAAGATAATAGTTTTTTTCTTATTCAAAACATGCACAATAAGAAAAAGAAATTGCTAAAAATTGTGAATACTCCTATTTTGCAATATGTACACCAATTTACACAACAAATAAGTTATTGACATTGAAGCACATAAGCTGACATTACCCAATGTGTTCTCCTTGATTATATGATTATAATGTGATGGAGACAACAAAGCACATAAGAAGGAAATTATTGCAAAATATACCCCCGCGATCACCATCTGACTAGGGAAGACTACTTTTTTGTCTAGTTATGGACTGCTTCCATGCTGACCAAGATGGACAAAACAGAAGCATCTTTTCAGTCATTGGATGTTCTTTTATTCCTGACTATCCAAACTATTTTGCTAACAAGTTCAGCTTCCTAAAATATTAGAAAAAACTGAAACTCTGGCAGTCTCCACACTATCTCTTCATTCTGAAGGCACTGAATTTGGCTTTTTTTTAAGCAATAACAGCCATCACTGGGGGACTTAGTTGATCAAGCCAGCTAGAATGCCCTTTTCTTCAGAATCAGTGCAGGTTGTGCAGCCTTCTTCAGTTAAAGACATTACATGACAGGGAATAATTTTAAATAAACTGGACTCTTTAAAAATAAGTATTCAGTATTTTAAATAGCTGGCTGAATAGATGAAATCATTAAAAGTAAATGTTGTGAAAAAAATAAATATATCTGATATTTCTTTTCAACAGACACAAATGGAAGGGGAAGTGGCTGTTTTCCAACAAAATGTGACTGATAGGTTCAAGAGACTGATTTATTAAAATAAAAACAATTAATATCTTAAATTAAAACTCTTGACCTATAATTTGGATTCACAGAATAACCCTTAGTACAGTAGGTTTCTCAGGGCCTTTGGTTAGCACTTGAAAAGGAAATGAATTAACTTTTGTCTATCATAAAAATAAAGTGGCCATAGACTTTGTCTAGCAAAACCTGGTTAAGACAGGCTATTGTCCATTTCCTCTCTTTGGCTGATATAAATTTTAGCACCAGGCAGCCCAAAAGAACAACTTTCCCACAAACACTTTCCAAAATCATCTTCTAGTTATACTCAATAAATGAAAAACTTCAATTATTTGTGTATAACTTTATGGCAAAAGGGTATCAGCATCAGTTTCCTTTTTTATCAGCTGTACATTTCATTTAGAAAAAAATACTGCTGAACTTTTCTTCCATCAAAGAAAATGAATCTGACATTTCATCAGCAAATTTGCAGCTTAAAGCTCCCCTTCAGTAATGATGAGAAATACTCTTGGGGTGTTAAACATTGAACATAGACATTTTTTTCTCTATTTCTTTGGTGGGGGTGCAGGGTTCAACTCCTTTACTACAAGGTTGCAGTTCTCTCTATTTAATAAAGGAATATTGTGCCTCTTGTGAATGGTTTAAACCACCATGTAAAAACTGATATGATATGCAAATGTTTGTCTTATATTACCTGAAGAATTGTGTGTTTACAAAAGATTCATCTACCAAAAGACAAAAATACTGTATTAACACTTTGTAAGTTATTTAATAAGATTGTCCCTGGGATTCAATAAACTCTGTGTAGGCTTTGCGTGAGGCATACACTGGGTTTACATGTGTGAGTGGTGATGTACAGTGAGCAGCAGCGCTCATTTCATATTCATACTGTGCACCATGTTTAAACATAAATAAGTGAGGTTTCATGGCTGGCAACAGTGTTGCCATCCAGGAAACCATGTAAGCAAACAGGGATAGTAATCCTGTTTACATCAGACCACTGAATGTCTGTGGTTTTACTTGGAGTGCCACAATGATCACCAGGGCTTAACAGATGACTCTCGATCATTTACTGCAAGACATCTGGACAAAGGTCAGCATAATGGGGGGACAATGACCCAGAAATAAGGACATATTTGACATGTTTTCTTTTTAGAAATCTGCTAGAATAAGCAGCAGTTTGTGTTAAGATACACGTTCTGAAGGCTCTGAAGTCTGAAACTCAAATGTATGTAATTATTGAGTCATATCAGTCCTGAGATAATCCCAGTGATATGGCAGAAAACCACAGATTTGATAAGGCACACACCAAAAGATATAAAGGCAAAAATCTGGACAGTTGAGAGGTATGACTGTTAAGTATATGGTCCAAACACAGTACAGGACAATGTATCTACAGTGCAGATTATTGTGAAATCTCATTCCTGCCATTCTGTACTAAAGTTGTGTAAATGATCTGTAAGGATACATGGACTGCCACTTAAAATAAACACTAAGGGGAGGTGTGTGTATTGAATACAGATGCACAGATGAATTGTAGGAATGAACACAGGGAAAGAGGACAGGTGAAACAACCTAATATACAGCAGATGAGGGCATGTCAAAGGAAAATGGTTGTAGCAGCAACACCAATCACATCAGTATGGTACAGTAGGGACAGCACAGTGAAAATGTGTATTAGGTACATGTCATGCATGGTGACATGACAATGGAGAGGATGTCTGTGTGAGATAATCATCCTTACATGAATAATGCAGAGGACATCTATCAGGAATGTTACATACAATTGTGGTAGTGTGCATATTGTCAAGCTGTGCAAACTGATTTGCCAGAATAAGAGTGTAATTTCAGCAGAGGTCTCCAACAAGTGGGACACAGGTAAACGATCATGGACAACATTAAAGGCAGCAACCACAATCATGGACAATATCAGAATAATACCACCAGTAATACCATGCCTCTGACATAACATATGTGATTTAGAGTGCTCAGAGATGATTCTGCACAAACACATTTGTACAACTATTATGATATGGCCACATTCTATGAGGGTAACCATGCACTCTGTCCTGACACTGTAACATCTTCTGTAGGTGTTAGGAGGGACACTGCTATATCTTTATGCAACATTATGATCAATACAGGCTAGTTGGTTGGTGTGCATGGCATATATGTATATGGCACAATCCACACTGTCATGAATGTTACCCATGCCATTAATGTTGTCAAACACCTATGTATGAACAGGCAGTACACATGCATCTGGTGTAACAACTTGGGGGTTACACATCATCAGACAATAATGTTTATTCCACAGAAAAAAACTAGGTATGACCAGTAAGATGTGTGATAGCTCAATGTGGCAAAGCTGGTATACTTCCATTACATATCACTGGAAGATATGTAGGGAGGTACATGAAGAAGGGTGCATTGTACTCAGTTATTGGTTTGATGATGGCTGTGAACTATGGAGGTATTATGGCCTCTGATGTGGATGTCCTCAGTCGTTGTGTTACATACAAGGGAGTAGTCAGCACTGTGACCACATGCTGGTGGATGTTCCATTTACCATCTACCCCAGGACACAGGTCACATACCTATTGGTCTGATTATAGGGGGTGACATCTACATTATACTTGAGTCGTGTGATTTCTTTCCTGATGTAACAAATCCCCCATGTTTTGTCATTACAGCTCTTGTCATGGCTGTGGCAGCAATCTTTCATGTGTTGATACTGTCTGTATTAAACTAATATCATAGTTGTAATCAATGATTGCCCAAAATCTATAGTGCTTCAGGCAGCTGTTTGGACACAGTATGTAGATGTCATTTGTGATGTCCATCACTTAAATAATGGACAGGAAAGGACCTATCAGACAGCCCTGATGTACGGACCTGATTACTGGACCTGAGATATAGGTCACCTCACATGTGGCAACATATTTATATGCCATGTAGGTCTATCACATATGTGGCATATTTATATGCCACGTATGTGATACACTTGTCTACCCACTTGGTGATATAGGTGTATATCGTCACATCTGACAGTGTTGAGTGAATACCTCAGTGTGGATTTGTGTCAAATGCCTTGGGCTTGTCATATTCAAAAGACTGATACTGCTGTCTTCATGCATACCCTCAATGACCTCTTTGTGGACATCTAACAGATGTAACAGACATGATGTAGCATTAATAACTCACACAAGTCTGTTGCACACAGCTGGGATATGACTACTGTCCATTGAGAAAAAGTCCATGATGACATGTTGGTCTACCTCACAGATGAGGAGAGTCAGGAATTCTCTACACATGCAAGCATTGGGTGCTACCCCCCCCCCCCAACTCATATGGATGCATGTTGAAAACACCCTTTTACA
>NC_056730.1:497895364-497942864 GCF_019279795.1 Protopterus annectens | reverse complement strand
CTCCCATGCGTTTTCATCCAAAACAAATGGACTTCCTCAGACAACACTTTAAAATTGATTAACCATTTATATACTGGCATTCATTATCAAATTAACCAATTAATCTTGTAATAACACCTTCAAATATGCAAATCAGCCATGATCTCAGCCTCATGAATATTAATTAAAATACTTACTACACTGTGTACATGTATTTAAAAACTTTGACCCCATCAATGAATCATCCATAAGGATTAATAAATGAATATATCACAGTTTCGTAAATACAATTAAATAATTAAAAAATATATAAGTTATTTATTTACAAAAAGTGCATATGCTATGTGTGTGTGTGTGTGTGTGTGTGTGTGTGTGTGTGTGTGTGTGTGTGTGTGTGTGTGTGTGTGTGTGTGTAAAATACAGGGGGCAAGGTTTGAAGTAAGGAAAAGGAGTTGAAAGTGAGGTAAGTAAGCGGAATTGTGATTGATAGAGTGTTTCAGGTTAGACTGAATGGAGTACCAGAGATCAGAATGAGAGGCATTCAGGTTATTTAGAAAAGGGGAGAGTCTATGTTTAATGGCTTTGCTCGTTGCCTTATTAATGATTTGACTTAATGGTTTTGCCGGTTGGATAATTAAAGATTTGAATTGCAGCTGATATCAGTTATTCATTTTTCTGGTTGGGGTGACATAATAGCAAGTTCACATCATAGGCAGATTGATTTTTATTATTACAATTCACATTTGAATTTATAAAGGTATTCCATTGAGTGTATTGGTTGTTTCTAGCTTTCTATAATTTACTCATTTTATTTCTGTTTTTATAAGATTCTAATTTCTGGGGTCATCTAAAGGCAGTTTTGTGTTGTTGGCCTTTTTTGTTTTACTAGGAAGATATTTGCTATGCTGTTAGTGATTTCACTGAATGTTAGAAAGGATTCAATAGGATATTTTTCTAGACATATGTCCAGTCAATACTACTGAGAGCATTAATAACTTAATTTGTTTCTGATGCAGAGTCTTTCTTAAGATTAGTGTGGTTGGAGTTACTGTGGAAGTCTCAGAACTAAGATCTTTTATCAATAAGGGGTCGCTTAATAAGTTGTTCGAGGACTGATACCTTTAGTTCTGTGTGGGATGCTGACAATAATGCGATCAGGTCTACAATTTTGTCTATGGTTTGGTTAATTAGACTGGGGAGCATTAATAGCTGTGAAATCATTTACAGTATGGAAATGTGGAATTTGGTTGTTTTAAAACTAACCTAACAGTGTTGACATTTCATGTCATAATTTTATTATTTATGTTTTGTTTCAGAATGTAAGACATGCTATTTTTGAAAGTAACTATGTAGGCAGGCAAAGGGATTTGAATAGCAGCGATAAGCAGTTTATTATGTTTAGCGATGCAAGTGTCTTTGAAAGTTTTGTTTTTTGTTTTTATTAGTAACCTACTTTCCCCACCTACTTTAGGACCAGGTTGGTTATTTAGAAAGATGTGTTATTCTGTATATAGGATGGTTGATGGATGGATGTCACTTTAAAGCCATACCTCAGAAACTCTAAATACTTGATTTATTTTCCACTGATTATAATTGTTAACTCAGTCTTATTTTGTATACCTAGGACAATAATATGATGTAATTAGAAAGTCTATTGCTTGTTAGTTAGGTGAATACACTTTTATTAGGGTGTGGTCATAACAGAAATATTTCTGGGACTACTGGAGTAGGTAAAGTGTTGAATAGAATAAGATGTGTGACAAGTGATGCATAATTTTAGAAAGCATAAGTGAAAATAAGTGTTTTTTTTTCATTTTCCATTTAGGGAGAATGTGTAAGACTTTGCTAAGCTTTCTGATTTGGTTTGTATTTGCAACTTTTCTAAAGGAGTTCCCCAATTGATATAGTTCTTTTCAGAACATTAAGGAGCTCTAAACTGAGGGTGTTTGCATGTATGAAGTCTGCATGAGGGGAGCTAACACAAAGGTTTGTAAGCCGCGGTGGTGTAGCAGTAACATTGTCGCCTCACAGCAAGAGGTTATCCTGTTTGATTCTCGGCTGGAGTGCCTTCTGTGTGGAGTCTGCATGTCCTCCCCACAGTTGAGTGGCGTTCAAAGACATGAATAAATGGGCGTGCCTTTGTTGAAGGATGGGTGTTGGGCTGTCACCTCAGCACCATAAAAATCTATAAAATAATGGTATTTGTAAATAGAAATAAATTGGTAATAGAGTGAGAAGAGTGGACAATTTAATTTAATTTTTCTCTTAAAATAGGGGGAATAAAGAGTGCAGTGCAGTCATGTCCAGTGTACAATCAGGAGAGGAGGGAGTTAGTGGGAATGGAGTGATGTTAAGGCAGAGAAGGAAACTGTATTGTTTACAGGTCAGATATTCTAATTGTGTAGGAAGGCAATGTCTTTCACTTGAGGAAGGAAGATTTCTGATTAGATAGGCTTAGGTGTGTGGAGATAGAAACAAATAAAGGAAATTATGTGAGGTGGGTAGAAAAGGGGTAGGGTAGTAAAGTACAGAACTGCCAAATACAGTGAGGCAGTGTAGAAGAGGGGTGAGCAAAACCAGAATTACTACACCAAGAGGACCCCCCCCTATATTATCTAGTAAGTTAACATTATGTAGCTTCATTTACATTATGCCTACTGTATCAGTTCAGGTATAAACAGGAACTGGAATTGAATAAAGCAAGCTACAGGTCTTTAACTTGTAAAGTAGAGAGGTCCAAAGTACAAGTCTGGCAATATTAAAATGGAACATTTACATTCAAATGTTTCTGTAGATTTGTTCCATGTACTGTAAGTAATTTGTATGAGCTAAGGCTAAAAACGAACAAAGAAATCAGAAAAAGGGACAATATCCTTTAAAATATTAAATTGTTAATGAGGTCATCATGGTAATTGTAAATGAGGACAAGAACCTTTTGAGTATCAAAGGAGTTTTAGGCATAGCCAAACCTCTCAACTGTCCCTAATTTTGGCTCAAAATGTTGCTCTTCCCCTAATAATCCCTCCGCAAAATAGCAATTTTGGAAGAAAACATGGAGGGTTTACAATTAAGAAATAACTGTAATCAGAGTTATAGATTACTTTTATTTCAGAAATGCATATAGTTTCTTTTATTTTGTCAGCTGCTCAAGTTAGCAGTACTAATATTAAAGTGTCCCTTCTTTGACAGGTTCCCAGCTGAATTGTGTGGCTATTTTATATTTTTACATCACATTTTTGGTCCATTTTTCATAAAATTGTGTTTTTTTGGCAAATTAATGACAAAACATTAAAGACTGAAGTTAGAAAATAATGAAAGACATTTGAGTTTTAGATTTCGTACCTTTCAGAAAATTCATACTAATGCAAGACCTATTCTATTATCTTTCTAAGTTTATAAGAGCAATATTTTAAAAATTGTCCTTATTTTTGGGCCTTTGTCCCACTTCTTTGTATGGCTTTGTCCATATTTCTTGCTCTGAGGTTGAGAGATATGACAAATATGTCAGGGTCATCACAGTCAGCAAGAGACATATCAAATTGTGATTGTTGCACCCCACTCCCCAATGTAGTGATTCTGGATGTGTCAAAGCAAGGCAAGGAGTAGTTATGCAGTGTAAATGTGCAGGGTATCCCCCCCCCCATCCAAAGTAAACGCAAGTACTAGAGTGGCTTTTCATCGGTCCTTGATTTTTGCAGAATGGTCTGGTTTCTGTCATATTTTTTTTGTACTGTTGATTTATGCTTATTACTCAAAGTGCCTGTTGCTCTGTGTTTAAGTAGCAATACTTTAATTTTAATGACCATCAGGTAAGCTTGGCTGAGATTGTAAAATGCAAGTAAGCTTTAATAAGCATACTGTTAAAGAATTGCCAACATTGAAAGCCTTTCTGTTGTTGCCATGTAGAGAATACTTAACTAGATAATGTATAAGCCTTGGGTATTGAAATGCATATGACAGTATTTGTAATAAAGGACATGATTACATTATTTTAAGAAGCTCATTACACTTGGAGACTTCCAGTCATCTCTGCAGGCTTTACCTGTAAACTAAACAGAATGCCAATCATGTGGTCCATAACCTGTACAGTAATCCTTTTAAGCAATATATCTTGAGCTTATTTCTTGTTTGCTTTTCATTTTTTACTTTGATCTTGTTTTCCCCATGAAACAAGTAGATAGTTGTCAGGCAGCAGGTCTTTTTTTGGATAAGGAACATTTTTACAAGTGGGGGCATCAGAGATTTCTACTTTCAGCATGTTACTTGGTACTTAAATCTGAATATAAATTATAATTAGAACTGCAGTGCAAGAAATGGTTTGAGTTGAGTGTTGCTTGTTTTTCTTATACTTGATTTTGACTGGCATTCCATTAATGTATTTAAAAAAAGTAATTTATTTTTTCATGCCTCACAACCTTTTTGTTTCCATCTAGATATTAAGTAAGCTATCATGCAGCCAATGCATTGAAATATTTTTATTCTTCTACACTTCATTTTGTCTTGATTGGACTCTCATAATGATGGTTTGGCACCCACAGCAGTGTATTTAGTTAGTTTTTGTGGTTTTGAGCATAGCTCCTCCCCTTTCTAGTTGACCACACCCCTTCCCATTGACCCCACCCATTCAGCTGTCTCCTGCAGCCCCCCTTTGATTTGAAGTCACCAGCCGCCACTGCTGTCACATGTTAAGGTAATTTCTGCACAAATCTCTAACTTTTACTTGCTTATACTAACAAGTAACAATATGCAAAGGCCATGCCAGCTATTCATATTATTACACAATACACTCCACATTCAACACTTACTTTGTAAATTCAGCAGTTGCAACAGTTAAACTTCAGGGCTGACTCCTTCTCATGCAAGCAGTGCACAGCCAACACATGGGGGGTAAAAGTTATGACAGCTGCCTGGTATCAATGTTACTATATGTATGTGTGTGTGTAGAAGAAAGGTTTCAGGCCCATAGGTGGTGAGAGAGTGTGCTATGCATTGCCTCTTAGCCAATGTGAGGGGATATTGAGCATGCCTACATCTGCCTACATCCACAGCAGCTGCTGCTTCCCCCTCTGACTCCTCACCTGCATGTGGTTGTGTTGACCTTGGCATTGGTGGTGGGATGCATGCTTCTTCCCCTTGTTGATCCTGCTGAACCTATTTTTTCAGGATGATGTTGTGTAGCATAGAATATACTGTGAATAATTCAGTACATGTCAGAGTATTGTACTGCAGGGCTCCCACAGATGTATCTAGGCAGTGGAACCTTGAGTTCAACAGCCCAAATGCATGCTCTATGATATTTCTAGCTTGAGTGTGTGCCTCATTATGTTGTTCTTCAGCAGGTGTGTGTGCATTTCTAATAGGTGTCATCAGCATTGGTTCTAGTGCATAACCTGCATTCCCCAGTAAATGACCCCGGGATATCCCCCCTAGTGTACATCTGATACAGTTTGGAGGTGTGCCAGATATGTGAGTAATGGTAACTGCCTGAGTTGCCAGCACACACACTCAAGATGATGAATTGGCATTACACATGACTTGGCAGTTACTAGAGTGAAAGCCCTTTCTATTAATGTAGAGCCATTCCTGTTCCCTGGGTGGTGCTTTAATTTTTACATGTGTACAGTCTATGGCACCCAGTACTTGTAGTGTGCTACAGGGTAGAAATTCTGCATATGTTTGACTCTATCCTCAGGAGTACAGGAAAAATATATGTGGTCACTAACATGTTGTAGCATAGCATTCAAAAATTGATGGAGGATCCTGGATGCTGATGCCTGTGATAACCTCATCATGTACCCTGCTGGTCTTTGAAAGATACCTCTAGCTAAGATTCTAAGTGCTATATATATATATATATATATACCTTTTGCCTCCACTGGAATAGGTTCCCCTCATTTTTCCCTGACTCTGAGTTGAGGACAACATAGGATGCAAAGATCCTGTAGTGTGTCTGTATCCACCCTGTAGTGCTCTACAGTTTCCGCATCATGTAGATTGTCATAAGTTACCCGGTCTCTGAAAACTCTTCTTATTCTTGGCCTTGGTCTATTAGCAGCAGCAGCAGCTTCAGCCTATTGCACAAACACATAAATCAAAGCAACAACAGCCACAAACATTGTTTCTGTGGTTGCATTCCAATAAATTTTGGAATTCATAGGGAAAACCAGCACTGAGTCTATATGGCTGCTTTATATCTTGTTGAAGAGCTCCTCCATCCTAGATTGGTTGATTAGCATACAATTCAGCTGCTTATACTGTAATTTGCATGCTATGGTGATTTTCTTGTTTGCACAGCTAGGCACAGCTCTACTGAATCCAAAACACTGAGCTGCCATATGCGTGTCTCGGCACGATGCACACATAGTGGAAACAAACCATGTAAGCTTTATTGAATCTGGCTGTGTAACTAAATCTCTCCAACAATAAATCTGTTGCAATGATGTTTTGTACAACAGATTCTAAGCTTTTGGAAATACTTTCTGACATAGAAAAGAAAATTTTACTTTTGAAAGTTCACTTAAAGGGATTGATTTATATTATAGGCTGGAGTTATATAACTTTTTCTACATTTTATACACACATATATATATATATATATATATATATATATATATATATATATATATTCTTAATACAATTTTGAAATTGCTTTAAAAATCCAACAGAAACTTTTCCATACACAACATGATGTTTCTTTATTTAACTATGTACACTATTTACGGGAGATGTCAGCAAACAATTTATGATTACATAACATACATAGTGATTTTAAATGTTGGAACACTCAATAATCAATTTAATGTCCTCACTAAGGAAATTATATCTTGTCCCCACATTTTCCATTAACTGTTGAACTCTGGATCATGGGTTTGAATCCATATCCTTTGATGATATTTGTTTGTTAGTTTTCTTTTTATTTATTAGTAATTACTTCAATAAGAGTAAAAATCAGAAAATTTTTGAGAATGGCTTGTTTTCCATTTTCTTGTAATAATCTTCCATACAACAGATGAAATTATCCATATAAATGCTTCTGGTCTATTTTATTGCCACTAAGAACAAGTTTGTTATATGAAATGAAATGTTTAGAAACTAACATTTTGTCCGACACAAATCTCAAAAAAGTATTCCTTAAAGTCTTTCAGTACAACATATTTATATATAATGTGTTTCCAGTCTCAATTAACTTGTCTCCAGCATGCACTTTTATTATTTTTATTTACTTTTGCAAGTTTTTCAGGGCTATAAAAGGCCCTCTGCAAACATTTTAAGTAAAAACATCTCAGTATTGAATAAGAGCGGTTCCAGCATCAAAATGCAACATAAACATTTATTGTTCTCACTCATACTTTTTATTTCATTTAAGAAAATGAAGTTCCAGAATTTGCCATTTACTTCCTTTTTATAAACTGTGAGAATTTTCTAAATATCTGAAATTCTTGTTGAATGTATATTATGTTTGTATGCAATCTGACATAGGTGATCAAGTTGTTTAGGAATATGCTGAGCTAGAGGAATTATTACTCACCCAGACTTCTATTATGCTTCTCTTTTGAGACCCTGGATTGTTTCTAAACCATATTCTGTATTATGATTCTTCCTGTGTACTTGGCTTTTGAGTTCATAGGTTCATCGTTTCATGGGTAGGTACTAGGCTATCACCCCAAGGGCCTAAGTAAGCCTAGCCAGCAAGGTTCCCTGGCTTACCCCACCCAAGAAAGTTAATTTCCTGTGCCACTGTCAAGCAGAGCCACAGAAGTGATCCCCGGGGTGTATTTCCTATTTCCCATCCACTCATCAAGATTTTTCATGAAGAGTGCTAATGAGGAACTTGACATAGCTGGGCAGCTTGTTCCAGAGTATAGGAAGTCTCTGGGACAGGAATCTATCCCTCCAGCATGTCCTGTTTATTGTGGTGACAAGGTTTAGGTCCCTAGAGCATGTAGCTTGTAGGGAATGGGATTTCTTTAGGTTTAGCATGTCCAACAGCTCTGGGTTTAACATAGCTTTATATGTAAGGCAGAGATCTCCTTGGAGTAGGTGATATGCTACAGAGTAAAGCTGGAGTTTATTGAGACTGTCAGTGTAGGACATCTGTTTGAGGCCAGTAATCCTCCTCTTTGTGAGGTACTTCTGTGGCCTTTCCAGCTGCTGCAGATGTCTTGTGAGGTACCTTCCAAAAAGGGTGTTGTACTCTGTAAGGAGTCTAATAAGTGATGAGTAGAGGGGAACAATGACCTCTTTTTTCCTAGATGAGAGCACTTTTGTGATGAGGTGTGCCACATAGAAGGATTTCCTGACTACTGTGGTGATGTGATTATCAAAGGAGAGACTACTGTCCACCTGGGTCCCAAGGCCTCTTATCACACATTCGGCATTAAGTAGACCGCCATTTATGTGGTAGTTCATGGGTACAGAGTTTTTACCAAAGGGGATGACAATGCACTTTTTGGCATTGAGCTTGAGGCCATGCCTCTGACACCAGGCATGTGTCTCAGTGAGGCCCTTCTGTAGGATGTCCACATCATTTGGGGATTCAACTATGACTCTTAGTTTGCAGTCATCTGCAAACTTCATTAGCCAGAGGCCTTCTGTGTTGGCCTGTACTTTAGAGAAGTAGATACCAAACAGGAGCGGTCCCAGGACTGAACCCTGTGGTACTCCACTTGTCACTGGTTTGAAGTCAGATTTGGAGTCTGCAACTTCTGCAGTGTGGGTTCTGTCAGTGAGCCAGTTGGCAACCCATCTTGTGACATAGGGATTTATACCTAGTTTAGTAAGTTTAGCTATAATTCCAAAATGGGGGATGGTGTTGAAAGCCTTGGCGAGGTCAAGATAGGCTGTGTGAACCACCTTATCCTCATCTACAGCTTTGGTGACTGCCTCAAAGAAGTCGATCAGGTTGAGAAGGCATGATCTGCCTTTCACAAACCCAAAATGGGTAGGGTCCAGAGTTTGGAGGTTAACAATGTCTTTATTTATGAGTACCATGATGATACGTTCCATGGTTGTGCAGACTAGGCTCGTCAGGCTAATTGGGCGATAGTTCCCAGGATCAGTGGAGGCTCCCTCTTTGTGGAGTGGGATAACTGTTGCTGTGCACCATTCAGTGGGCACAAAGCCTGATGTGAGACTATGATTGAACATGGCACGTAAGTGGGGAGCCAGTTCATTCTGAAGTTCGTGTAAAATGCAGCATGAGATGTTGTCCGGTCCCATGGATGCTGTGTTTTTTGTTTTAGAGAGTGCAGCTTTTACCTGAATAGATGTGATTACAGGGACTCTGCATTCTTCCTGTATAGATATGGGCCCTTTAGGGGGTGAGAGGGGGGTAAAGGTAGCACGGAACCTATCTGCCAGGATGTTGGCAGTATCGGTTGGTTCTGTAATTTTCATGCTATTGTGCTGTAACTCAGAGCAGATCTGTGTGTTGCCATTGAGATTCTTGACATAGCTATAGAATGCCTTGTTGTTGCCCTTAGAATCAGTGGCGATTTTGTTTTCGTAACTAGCTTTGGAGGATCTTGTAAGGGATCTCAGCTTCTTTCTGAGGCTGAACAGGGAGCTCCTCCACTCATGGAATTTTACTCTCTTTTGCAACAGTTTCTTCCTTCTGTTGTAGAGTTTGTTTATAGCAGGGGACCACCAGATCGGCTTCCTTTTTTTGGAGGCTAGCGTCTTGGTTCTGTTTGGGATAGCACGATCCATGCACTTGTGTAAGTGCTTATAGAGTGCATTTGTGTAGGATTCAGCAGTCATAACTGTATTGTCCATCTGCATGGATGTGATGAAGTTCACCACTTCTGTCTTAAGAAGCATGAAGTTGATTTTGGAGAAATTTTTTACCTTGGTTTCTTTAATGGTGAGTGGGGGCGGGATGCGGATATCTAGGGTGATTAGCTTATGGTTGGATCTGACCAATGAGGAGTTGACTTCAGGTGTGGAACACCATGGTAATGACTAGGTCTAGGATATTACTGCCCCTGGTGGGGGTGTGGATAATTTGACCCAGGGCATTGGAATTTACGAATTCTAGAAAGTGTTGAGCAAAGGAGTTGGTACATGAATAGTTTTCCCAGTTAATGATGGAGTAGTTGAAATCACCCATTATTAGGGTGTTTGGTTGAACCCTAATATTTTCCAGTATATCAAGAAAAGAGGAGTGGGAATCCTGGGGCATAGTGGGGGATCTGTAGCAAGCTACAATTTGGATTGCAGTTTTTCCCAGAGTTAGTTGCACTTGGATAACCTCGGATGCATTATGCTGCACAACTAGTCTGGAAGTGTGGATATCCTTAATGAATATGGACACACCTCCTCCTTTGGTGTTCTGGTCCAGGTTAGATGGCCAAAAAGTATAGTATGAGTTATAGCCTGGTAATGCAGGGTTGCTCTCTTGACCCTTGAACCAGGTCTCAGTCACTGCACAGATATCGATGTTCTCCATTTTAAGGAGTGCCTCGAGTGACTGCATTTTGAGATTTAGACTTCTAGCATTGAGTAGCATCACCCTCAGTTTTTGCTTGCCTGTTCCTGTTACAGTGGTGAATTTGTCATTTGAACCTTGCCTAAAATAGGCACTATAGGGGTGGCAAGACCCTTAGCCAGTATCCGGAATCACAGGAGTGACAGGTGCAGGCCATCTCTGGGAAAGCATCATGGTCTGTCAACCATGTTGTCCCAGGCAGACAGACACTGGATACCCTTAGAATGACACGAGAAGCTTAGCCAATTGCTGAAGTAAATCATTTTGTCCTTGTACTGCGGTAACATTCTGGGTTATGGCAGGATGCTACTCAGGGCTAGGGTCATACCTGACTGGGCTACAAGATCGGAGAGCTTTTCCATGTCACTTTTCATGTAGTCCAGGGAGATACATCTCAGGTCGTTCATACCAACATGGATCAATATCTAGTCATCTGTTTCCAAACATATTCCACATTAGTATTTCTCCAAAGTTTTCAAGTCAAGATCTTTAAAACAATTTGGACCAGACTAATTTTTTTCTCCTCCAGTGTGCTATCTTTGTTTTGTTAGATTTCTTTATAACAGCTTTGGCTATATAGAAAGGTGTTCATGTGCTAAACATTTTTTAAATCAACTTGCCTATGAATAAGATTTTTATAGGATATTAATAGATACACCACAGTTAGATCTTAATAATATAATTATTCCTGTTGATTTCAATATTCTTCTTATCAATAAAACACAAAAGGAATGAAGGCACTAGATGGCTTAATTGACTTTTTGGCATATAAATATCAAAGGGACAGGGTATAACCTTCTTGATTTAAGAACAAAGAAACATACAGTACTACATTATTCTTATTATTATTATTCTTATCATTATTATTATTTGTTTGTTTATTTCCTTTTCTTTTCTCCATTGGATTTCTAAATTAATGTTTCTTAGATAACTCTCGGATCATGTCCCCATAAAGTTATCCTTGTAATATAAGCTTGAAGATAAAAGCCAGATGCCTTATGTCATCCCACGAGTAATAGGTATGCACAAAAGCAGATCAGAAAATCTTAACTTTTCTAAAACCCAGAATGCTGTTAAATTATGTATATGTTTATTTCAACTTATGTATAGCTAAAAACATGAGCAAAAGCAGAGGTTGAGCAAATTACATGACCATTTTATAATAACTGAAATGTTCATGATCAATTTCAATACTTATGTCCATATTAAAACTTAAATTTAACACCATATCAAACTTTAAAAGAATAATATACCACTTCTAAAGCAGAAGACGATGGCAAAATATTTTCAATATTCTTTCTTGAGGGCAAAGAACAGCTTCTCTCCACTAGGATGTAGTTGTAATGAGATAGTTGCCAATTTAACTGACATGCTTAAAACTTTTTCCAATATTTTTCTGGTATGCATGGACCACAAAATGAATTCACCCTAGATTTTTATAAAAATCATTAAGACATTACCCAGTTTAAAAAAAGTTATGTCCTGACACTTTGCCTATTGAATTTTGTAAAAGTTGTGCAAAGATTCATGCCTCCTACTTACTACAATTGCTTGACTTTCAGATTATTTCTTCAGAAGAAGTAGATCCATGTTTTCCACTAACAAAATCATACTTATCCAAATATCTGACAAACACACTTTACTTGCTGATTACAGAAGCATGGCTCATTTAAATACAGATTATAATAGTTTTGTTAAATTTCCAAAGAATTACCTCACTCATTTTATATTAAAAACATTTATCTAAATCAATCTGGCTCTATCCCAGGTGTCAACAATTAGTAGTGCTTTTAAGGCAACAATAATCTTTTATCAAAATAAGAAAATAGGTTGGTACTACATTCAGATTTCTGTTCAGTTGATGCACAAAGGCTTTTACTAGTGTTAACAGGGAATTCTGAATTTTTATACTGTCTTGACTAGGGGGTAACTCAATAAAGACTACACGGTGCTATTCTCCATGTAGGAATAGTGTTAAAGCTCAGACATGGAACATGTCTGCCGAGCGATCCAGGAAACAAGGCTGGGGGCGTGCACGAGCCTCCCAGCACTGTTCAAACACGGAGGCAATCATATAATTACCTCATTTGCTGGTGAAAACCATGAAAATGAGGTGAATTTTTGATACAGGAAGCAGACAAGCATCCATGCAGAAGCCGTGTCTGCAGGAAAAATGTGCATGATTACTAACCATGTTCTGGAATATAAAAATAAAAAAGGGGCTGTGACATCTCAAATAAAAGCATGTATTAGGTGCAGTAGGCATGCCAATGGCCAAAACTATGGCCATTGAAATTTAAAAGTGATGCAATTAATGATAAATCTAATTTTTTTAACACTGTTTTGCATGTCAGTTACACCAACAGTAGGAGTTGTACACAGTGGCCAAAACTCAATATTTGTTACTGCAGGAAAGCTGGACAATGGAGGGACAGGGGGCCACACATACAGACAGTACACAGCTCTGAGTAACCTACACAGTGCCTAATAGAACAGCAGGTTGTGACAAGTCAGTCGAATGCCAGGATATAAAGGCTGCCATGCCACTGTGTCAGTACTGATAACAAGTCAGTGGGCACCATCCATACCTCTGGAATGACAGGGTGTCGCAGAATGTCCACACGTATGCCTCATATATATGTTCTGCTTGTCATAACATTGCATTTGCCTGCCACATTATTTGCAAACCAATAAAGGTTGATGTGAAAACATCAATGACAGACAGCTGAGATGCAGATGTCATACCCATAAGTAAATGCAAGATAATACAAAACTGTTCTACCAACAATGTACATTTGGAAGATCAGTATTGAAGCCTGCCCCCATGTCTGGGCCTGTGTATGACTGTTATATATGAGCCTGTCCAGATGGCCATCTGTAAGAGTTTGAGAGCTATGGCCAACCTGTAGCCTGATAATAACAGTGCAACACAAACCATCTGAGGACCACAGTTGATGCATGGGGCGCAATGATGGACAACCTGCTAAACAGGTACAGTCAGAGGTGTGAAGTCTGTAACCCTGTGTGTGATGTTATGACTACTACCCCACTCACACCATAACTACAAATACATAGCAGCAACTGTGGACAAAGGCTATGACTGGACTAAAGAAGGACAAAGAGACACGTATAAGTTCATAAGTTCATAGGCTGGTACTAGGCTATCGACCCTAGGGCCTATACAAGCCTAGTCATAACAGTTCCCCGGCTATTTCTTCCCAGGATATTTACTTCCCTGGTCCCCTGTCTAGCAGGGCGACTGACATGATTCCCGGGGTGAATTCCATATCTCCCATTCAATAGTCAAGGTTCCGTTTGAAGAGGGCTAAAGAGGCGCTCTGCTTGACATGTATGGGCAGTCTATTCCAGAGTATGCGGAGTCTCTGGGGCAGGAACCTATCCCTCCAGCATGTTTTGTTCATTGAGATGACCAGGTTTAGATCCCTGGACCATGTGGCTCTGAGGGATTGGGATTTCTTTAAGTGTAGCATGTCCAACAGCTCTGGGTTTGACATGGCCTTGTATGTTAGGCAGAGATCGCCTCTGAGTAGATGATATGCAACAGAGTATAGCTGGAGTTTTTTTAGATGATCAGCATAGGGCATCTACTTTAGGCCTGTGATTCTTTTAGTGAGGTATTTCTGCGGCCTTTCCAACTGTTGCAGATGTCGTGTGAGGTACATACCAAATGGGACATTGTACTCAACAATGGGTCTAATGAGGGATGAGTACAGTGGGACAATGACCTCCTTTTTTCTGGATGAAAAGCCCTTAGTGATGAGATGTGCCACATAGAAGGATTTCCTGACTGTTGTGGCAATGTGGTTATCAAAGATGAGACCACTGTCTATCTGTGTCCCTAAGTCCCTTATCACACTTTCGGTGTTTAGTGTACTGCCACCTATGTGATAATTCATGGGTACATGTTTTTTCCCCAAAGGGGATAACTATACATTTCTTGGCATTGCGCTTGAGCCCATGGTGCTGGTACCAAGCATCTGTCTCTGTAAGGCCCTTTTATAGAATATCCACATAATTTGGGGATTTGATAATGGCTCTCAGTTTGCAGTTATCTGTGAACTTTGTTAGCCAGAGTCCCTTAGTGTTGGCCTGTACTTCGGAGAAGTAGATCCCAAACAAGAGTGGTCCCAGGATTGAACCCTGAGGTACTCCACTTTTCACTTATCTGGAGCTGGATTTGGAGTCGGCTACATTTACAGTGTGGGTTCTGTCAGTAAGCATATAAGGGGAAGGGGAACCACTGGCCAGACAAACACGGAATGTGCACACTAGAACAATTTCTGCAGTAAAAATAGGTTCCCTACAGTGTATGGGGTCAGCAAACAAATGTCTGTAAGTACTCTCTGACTGTACTCTATACTGATATTCCACTGGCATACCAGGAAATCATAGTGCTATATAAAATATACCACACATATTATAGAAAACTCTGCTCATTCCAATGCACTCTGTACCCACACCAGGAAACGATTTAGTTAATAAGGATACCACACAACCAGGAGATCCCCAGCCAGTATATCATTGAGGTGCTGGACTGTTTACACAGGTAAATCAGCCAATCGGCTGTAGAACACAAACTCCTGGACTGGAGTACAGCTACTTCTGGAATGGACTCCCACTCTTAGTATAGAAGGTCATACTGGGCATGTTCCTATCCTTAGAGAATTACAGCCCATGTCTAAACCCACATCTGACTATACAACTGTGTTGTCCAGATATGTCTTTGCATACAGACAGCTATGTACACCTTAACTGTTTCTCTCCAACCCCATCACATAGGATTACCCTCAACTATCTGTAGGTGGCACATATGCAATATAGCTGCATCTGTTGAGTGTGATAGACATACATATATATAGGTAACATATACAAATATATCAATTATAGACAGGCAGAGACAGGGGGAGAGAGAGAGAGAGAGACAGACTGAGCCAGACAGAGAGAGACACAGAGAGAGAGAGAGAGAGAGAGAGAGAGAGAGAGAGAGAGAGAGAGGCTTAGAAAGGGAGACACCCTGAAAGTCATAGAGTGATGTCCTGCTGCAGACATTTGCACACCAGTTGTAACCAGTGGCACATGCCAGTATGAAGGTGAGCTCCATTGTGTAATAGTGAGGTAGGGGTTGTAATCTCACATCACCCATCGTGTGTGTGTGTGTGTGTGTGTGTGTGTGTGTGTGTGTGTGTGTGTGTGTGTGTGTGTGTGTGTGTGTGTGTGTGTGTGTGTTGGTTATACCATTTTGAGGCCTGTTCCACCCTGGTGACCCCCCTCCATTGCATTCCTTTACAGGGCCTGTTCATGTCACCCACCTTAGATCCATTATTGGACACTTTCTAAGCATATATTCTCTGTGGCACATGCAATAAGTAGGCAGCACTATAGTACATACAACTAGGTAGGTAGGGGTTTGAATCTCGATACAGCCAACTATACTACTGTATATGCATTTGTGTGTGGTGCATATCCCCTGTAGCTGTTGTGTGTGTTGGTTATACCATTTTAAGGTCTGTTGACCCCCTCCCCATGACATTACTTTAAAGGGCCTATTGATGTCATCCACTTTAGATGCACCATATTAAACTCTAGAGGCCATACCAGTCATCTGTACAGATGTATGCAGAATTTACAGATGTTTGCAACATATATGTGGTCCATGTCTCATAACAATGGGGTATTATGACAAATCATTGGCAAATACATGACAGTTGTCATCACAAATAGTGACAGACATGTCAGCTTCAGATGTCACACCCATCTGAAACATCATACTGATGTAAAACCTGTTAGCCTATCACTTGTCTAGGTTTGTAAGAGCAATATGTGAGAACAGTCCCTATTTTAGGTGGTTTATCCCACCATTTATAAAGGTATTCCCAAGATTAATTGGTGTAAGAAGTTGTGGTCATGTCCCTGGCATATAATCTCCATGGCACATACAATATGTACAAAGCACTATAATATATGCAAATAGATAGGTAGGTGTTCTAATCTGAAGACTGACAACGGTGTATGTGTTTCTGTATGGATATCCCCTGTGGCTGTCTTACCTGTGTGTATGCGATGATTATACTATTTTGTGTGCATGTTCCACCCTGTTAACTCCCCCATTGCCAACCTAGTCTGGGCCCTTAAAGATGTCATCCACCTTAGAAGCACAGTTACACATTGTCTAACACAAAGGCACTGTGAAACATCCAGTAGTCATGTCAGTCTGTATTGTACATAACAAGATAGGGAGGTGTTCTAATGATAAAAGTGCCAACTCTGTCTGCATGTTTGTTTCAATGCATGTCCCCATGCAGCAGTGTGTGTGTGTGTGTGTGTGTGTGTGTGTGTGTGTGTGTGTGTGTGTGTGTGTTTGAGATGGCTCTACCATGTTAAGGGCCTGTTAACACCTCATTGACAATCCTAACAGCCCCTGCAATTGTCAACCACCTGAATAGTAGTGGCAGACACTGCAACACTATTGTAGTTCTGTGGTGTTTGTGTTATGTATATAGCAGTATCGTATGTACAACTAGGCAGATAGAGGTTCTACTGTCAAGAAGGGCAGGTCGTGAGTGTGTGTGTGTGTGTGTGTGTGTGTGTGTGTGTGTGTGTGTGTGTGTGTGTGTGTGTGTGTGTGTGTGTATGTATATCCCTTCAGAGCAGTCTAACTGTGTTATGGCCACCAGCATACCTCTCAACCCTTCATAGAAAGATATCTGGTTAAAGCCATACAGAAAAGTGGGACAAAGGCCAAACATTGAACAAAACCTTCACATATTGCTGTGACACACATGGAAAGTAGATACCAGAACAGGTTGTGCATTTGAATGCACTTTCCAAAGGGTATGTGTTGTGACATGACAATATCTGTCATTAATCTGTAATGTTAGTCTGTCATGATTTTCCAAAAATTTGTCAGAAAACCACAATGTTATGACAAACAGAATAAAAATGTGCGGCAAACATCAGGACATTCTGCAGACATATGTAGAGGTCAGAGGTATGGCCACCATCTGTACCACCCTACAGGTTGCAGTCCATGTGCAAGGTGTGACCTGTGACAACAACTGAAACAATACAGAAGTCCCCAGAGTGTAGGACAACAAACATTTCATAAAGTTATCTACTAATTGCATAGAGCAGTTATTGCACATCAGAAGCACCTTACTGTTATGACAAATAGCATAAGCTAAGATAATGTCACACAAAAAAGGTGTCATAGCAGCAAACCAAAGGAAATTCTGTGTGTTGCACTTGCCATGGGTATGGTATGTCCTGCCAACTGTCATATTACTACAACACATGTCCTACAGTCCACATTTGATAAGGTGGCAACCACAATCTGTGTCACCTATGTGCATGCAATATGTAGACATGTGAAGGCCCTGTGACTACCTGCTGCCCCCAATGACCCACGTGTATATAGGCATGAATGCTAACTGCCACCATCCACATATGTAGGTACTGCCTAAGGCTGTGTCAACTGTAAGCAGTGTGAACTCTGTCATTGAGCAACAAACTGCTGTTAACACACTGCAAAGGGCCATACAGTAAGTATGGAATGGTGATAAGATCCTGGCCTCAAGCTTAATGCAGACAACAGTGTCAGCATACCATACAGCAAGGACATGGCCCCACTATTTCTCAAATCAGCACCAACCCCATAACACACAGACTGCAATGACAGACCTGGGTACTCAGAATCCCAACAATGCTGCATTCAAGCAACAAATAGTTGCAGTGGTCAGAAAATGCTTGTATGTGGTTCACCACATAGGTAAAGGGACTGCATCCAGACAAAAGGTGGACATTACTTCTGAATAGTCCTCAGTCTGTACAACAATACATTAGCAGCATGGCCAGTCTGCTATGCAACTATGCAGACTTCTGCAGAAACTGTAAAGACTATGTTAACACACACAAAGGTCAGCCATGGGCCTCAATACCTGCTCCATGCAGACAGCCTGTAATCAGTACTGCCCCACTGGTTATCAGTCATGTTGTCCACAGGTGTCTGTGGCATGCCTAGATGGCAATGTTGTGCTCAGCCCTTCAACAGCTGCCCCATATATGAGAGTATAACTCTGTGTGCATTACCAGCATTTGAGGCCTGAATCACATATGAGATAGCAAAAGCACATGCAGGAGAGTCAGGTTTGGCTCCCAGAGGCTGCCTTGTGTGAGGACTACACTCCCCAAACATGTCAAACGCATTACCATGCATACCCTCATCAACTTCATCAAGGCTGAGTGGATGGAAAAAAAATCTGTCCCCGGGGTTCAGCCTGTGTCCAGCAATGCCAGGGGCAATAGGTGCTGATCGATGATTATGTTGGAGATAAAGCAATGTCTAGGCTTGTAATGGACCCAGCACCAGTACTCTAGTAACCTCCTCTGTATCTATGAACCTGTGATCCTACAGAACACCAAAGTGACATGTATGCAGGCTAGCTGGCTGTGTCAAGGGGTATGCATGCAAGGTTACACTGTCTGCCCCCATTGTCCTTCACATACTGTTGCACACATATGCACATAGGTAAACATGCACATATACTGCTGTATCTTGGCAATGTAAAGGTCTCTGTGTTTCTACTCCGCCATACTTAGCTTTGGTAATGGCAGCAGCTCCCCATGATGTACACACACAGATACCTGAAACAGAAACAGAATAAGGTCTATGGGACAACAGTCAATCAGCAGTAGTAACAGCAATAAAGCATCATGGCACAAAGGTACATACACTTTGATATGTACCCATGACACTTGCAAGGAGACAGCACCTTACATGGCATGACAGTAGTACACTACACACTGCCATTACCTTTACTATATTCACCCTGTGCATCACATACATATTAGCATGTAACTGCATCGATGGTATGTATAACAGGGATGTGGTACAGGTATCATCACATGCACAGAGTGTGGTATGGGGTTGCCAAAGGCCTAGGCTGGGCCATACAGTTGACATCATGTGTGTGTGTGTCTGGAGGGGTGATGTTCAGGTGGGTGATGGAGAGGAGCTGTGTGTCTGGTGGTGACCTGCATGTGATAGTGATGTGTGAGTGTGTGTATATGCACAGTCAAGCCATGTGCTAGCCCTACATGAGGGTATGTTGGAAAGCCATGGACCGTACATGGCAGGATGTACAGTTTACCATCTCCAGCCACAGACACGGGAACTGGTTCTGCCAGGAGTGTCACTGGCACCACCATGCCCAAGGCCAGATGTGGTACTACTTCCTGACGATGACCATTGTGTGCTGGGTCCATGTCCCTCACAGGACCGGACAGTAAAATGTGCCCATGGCCTGCTGTGTTGTGGTGTGGACAGCACCCTCCCTTTGGTAATGCTGGTGGCTCTGCCACTACAGGAGTGTGAATGTGCATGGCCACATGGGCTCTCAGCTGATGTTGCTGCTGACCTATGTCCACATGTCTGATGCATTACTCCCACCACATGTTCATGCACAGACATTGCACGGGTAAGGACTGACAATGTCTCACCTCACCATCTACCCATGACATCAGTGAAATGACATATGGCATCACCAATGCTGTGGAGGGTGTCACACATGCCAGGAAGTGTTGAATTCATGACCCTGAGCATCCATCTGGTGTACCATTCACAACATGCCTGTGCCTCCATAATGGACTGAAACATGAATTGGGTGACACATGCTGTGACACCTCTGACAGGGGCTGGATGGGCAGCAGTCCTCCTTCGAGCACCCCTGTCAATCTGCCTGTGTGGGACCTCACTAGCTCTCTGGCTATGGCTAGTGTCTACAGTCACAGATGCCATAGTTGCCACACTACCCTGTTCAATGCCACCACCCTCCGACGGTCCAATATCTGTGGCTGCTGGAGACTGGGTATGTGTGGGCATACTGACCATGTGTGGCAACATTGTGGGTGGAAGTGGGATGTCAACCAATGGTACACATTCACCCCCCAACAACCCCACCTGTGCATCACTATGGCCACCATCATCATCAGAGTCTGATGAGACACTCATATCAGGTTGTGAGTGAGAGACCCCAATCCCCATGTTCACCTGTGAGGGGAAGACAACATAAGTAAATTACTTCCTGCATTATAATGTTTGCTGATACACACACACACACACACACACACACACACACACACGCACACACACGCACACACACACACACACACACACACACACACACACACACACAGGTGCCACAAAGGCATTATACAGTCCACACCTTCAGACTGATGCCATGCATGACACACAATCAGACCACAACAGACACACTCTGGACAGGCCCTCAACACATGCAGTGCAGCTACGTCCAATTAATGTTGCTACTACTATACAACTGTGAGATATGTGAGAAGTGAGAGTATGTGATGGCCCTTCACTTAACACACAGTGCACCTGTGTACACATTATTACTGTATCCATTTATAGCACAGTGGCTGCACCTACACAAAAGTGCATGCCAATATGCTACAGTTCCTGTGAATAGGCTCCTGTGATGAACAATGTGATGCACTGCAGTGAACACCACCACAAGTGAACATGCACATACTGCAATACAGCTAAGCTGAACAGCTGTGTACATAGAAAGCTGGCTGCCCTTAACATGCCTAGGGTATAGGTGAGCCACAACATAACAGTTCCACACTCATTGGCTTCAGGTTGATGTTCCCCAGCCACACCAGAGGGACCTATGGAGTTGCAGGGGAGACTAAATGTCAGCACATGCACATGTGGCATTGGTACAGGATAATATGTGCATTTATGATCATGTACACTACAAGATGTGATACTGCCCAAATTGCTGACATTCACAATATGTGTGCACTTGTGTGCATTACAAATCCCCACCCACAAATGCAGACTAACCTGACATATGTGTACAGGTATGCAAAGGCTGCTACTATGAATGCTACAGTATTAATGTGATAACCACTGGGGCCTTACCTGGACACTCCTTCGCTGTGGAATCTGTGCCACCCACCTCCACAACATATGTAGTCATGGTTTCTGGGAGGCAGTGGCTGAACCAAGGTTTGCAAGGAACTCCTCAGTGGCTGAAAGTGGTACTTGAGTAGCAGGCCCTACACCTGTACCAGCATATCCCTGGCCACAGCTGTAGCCCTTTTCTGTGCATTGTGTATGAGGTCTGTGGCATGGTGTCTCACCTGTTCATAGCTCCTGTTCCAGTGGCCCATATTATTGACTGTTGCTACCGGTTCTCCCCACAGGGCAGTGTGTTGTTGAAGGTTTTGTCGGCTCCTTCCCAGCTGTACCCAGTGACGGAGTCTGAGGGCACCGATGATTGCAGCAGTCTTGGCTTCTGAGAATGGCAGGTTCTGTCTTCTGTACATCCCACCTGAAAGACATGAACAGGGAACACAACATGGGACCACATACATTGGCCACCATTATGTACAGACCCTGCACATCAACTTTTGCCAGCACTATCCACTGCTAACACCCACAACATACCCCTGCCCTCTATCAGCTCAGTATGTGTGTGGGCATTGGCAACATACTGGCATTACAGCATGCATTGCCCCCCTTATCCTGATGTTTCATGTTCCCCCAGTGAGGACCATTAATGAGCATAATTCTCTGTTCATCATTCACATCACACAGCACATGCAGCAGCTGGGGACATCACAGTGTTTCCCCACCAGGGAATAGCAGGCCATCAAACATCTACCATACACCTATAGGCTATAAGGCCAACCCTCTACTCAGTTTCATACATACTCCTAAGGAGTGACCTCACTGTGGCATGCAAGGCAGTAATGGACTCCACATTGCAGGGACTGCTGCATGAGTACAATTCATACTCCACTCTGTTAAAGCACACACAAATACACATGCACACACACAACCTCCACCTGGTGAGTGACCTGAACTGGCTCTGTTGGCAGCTCACATGTGTGTCCCACACAATCACACTGCAGTGGAATGGGCACCCTGTGCTCATCAGGCAGGGTAGCTACCTATACCTTTGCAGGTGTAACATGGTCAACTGAATGGTTAACAGCACATACACCCTTGGAATACCACCTGTGTCCCTACTGGACAGGGAGATCAGATGTTGCCTTGCATAAACATGGGCTAACATGTGGCTTAGGCATATGGCTGCTCAAGGCCGATAGCCTAGTGACCTCATATGGTACCAGGAATACCAAAAATCGCCTGACTGCTGTGACAGACTGTGTTGTTATGTGTCTATGCACATCACTGCCATCAACTACCGGGTGTCCCCTATGGGCAACATTACAGTGCCATGTCATCCAGCCTACATCTGACAAATAGGTGAGTGCTACTACAGGTGCATGTGGACATTCCAATACACAATAACAGAGACCAGTGCATATGTGGTGTAAGGTGACCTCTTCATAGGTATCTGACATCTGCAGTAACCAGATGTTTGCAGAATGTGTACATGTGCCTGATAGATGTAGACCCTCCCCACCAGACAAATGTGTATTACCAGACACCAATTGGACAATACATGATGGTTGTCCACAGTGTTTGGGAAATGTGTCTGTGACATGCCAGACCCCTGGGGACACAGTAGTGGTACATGAATATCTGATACTGTATCCATTCCCTTACTTTGTGTACTCAGTATGTACACACTGCTGCTGAACCAGAGCCAGCATCCCCCACTACTAGTACCTATAACCTGCTATCCTGTTGCAGGGGCTCACCAGGTATACTTGTCATAGGTGTCAGGCACTCAGATGCAGGTGTGGAGTACACACTGACCTAGCCAGAGTACATCAGGAATGGCCAGGGAGACCTGGGCAATCTGTGAAATAATCCTGTATGACATTGGCAGACTAAGAGGACTCAATGACAGTACATGATGTGATATGCCAGCTGTGTCCACCAGTATGTACTGTCAGTGTGATGCCCCTGCACTGGCCCAGTAATCAAGAAGCCTCAATCCTCATCTCTAGCACCAGTGAGGGATGTACACAATGGGAGGATGACAAGTACACACACATTAAAGTATGATTACCCTTAAGAGCACACTTAGGTCACAGTCAGTCTTGGGCTGGTTTCTCTCTCTGTCTCCAGATCCCCAATAAGAATCCCCACAGGCACAGATATACAGTTAACATCTCAGCAGAGTGGTCAAGTCAAAACCTCCATCACCCTCTCTGTCCAACCAGTGCTTCATGTCCCTGCCCAAGTAGCTGACACACACACACTTTGAGATTTGATTTATAAATTAAACACTCACATACACACACACTCCTGGGAAAGGTTGGCTCAGGTTTATTAGCTATGGCTCCTTCTGTTCAGACTAAAAGGTAGTTATGACTGCCACAATCCAGCTCTTTATCACCTACTTTAAGGCCCTTACCAAAAGGTGACAAATTCTACTGTGCAGTGTGCTTATTATCCAATGGTAAGTGTGACCAAGACCAAGGCTATTGGAGTGGGCTATGCAGTATCACCAAATACATATGCAAGTACTGTAAGAGCTTACTTAGCTCTAGACAGACCAGCCACAATTACAAGGTTTAAGTATATTTAATAATAACAAACAAAGGAACAAGACAATACTCAATCAATACCATAACTACAGAGTTCAGAATCACAGGAAATATTTTAAGACAACATTGCAGGACAGTCTCAAATAAATACAGCAAACATCTAAACCAATCTTTACTATATTCCCATCTATATGTAAATGAAATTACTTTTCCCTAGTTCCTTACTGTCAGCAAGGCAAATGCAGATGAGTGGATGTCAGATACAAAGACAGATACAAAATGCAATGGTCTTTCTCTGAGACAGGTCTGAAATTAATAATCAACATTACAGCTGGGTTAGCTCAGATTAAATCACTCTTGGTCACCTGCATTCAGTTCCCAGGCTAACAGCAATGAACATACATTTTAACATCTCTGCATCAGAAGTAAATATCTGTCAGATGTTTGTGTAGAACTGGAATTCATAACACAGTTAACAGTTTTACATTTTCAACGTAGTAATTATTTATGTTTCAATACAATACAAAAACCTCTAGCTGTAGACATTTATGTCTGGTTGCTGCACTGAAACTGAGATAATGCATTCATAACACAAGTTCAGCTTATTTTCTTGAAGTTTTGTGAGTTATCTCTGTATGTTCGAGGCTTCCAGCTTCTACTATTAATGCATACATTTGCACAGATAATAGTTTATATACATTTCTGTTCTTTTCCAGTACGCTATACTGTGGTTACTCTCCTGAAGCTCAGTCATACCTCTCAACCTCTTAGAGCACGACATCTGGACAAAGGCACTAATAAATGGGGGACAAAGGCCCATAAATAGTGACACTTTTTAAATATTACTCTTACAAACTTGCAAAAAAGTAACTGAACAGGATACACCACGAGAGCACTTGCTTCTTCACAAACTTTCTTTATTCAGAAACGATAACAAACACAAGAATGAGCGCTTTCGCGTGCTTCTTGCACGCTTCTTCAGATACAAATTTCATTATCTATCTCTCTTCCTTTTATATCAGTCAGTGCTACCAATTATTATTATAATTGAACAATTACTCAATTGAGCAATTGATTAATTAACAGGAAAAGCTTTTAGCTTACTAAAAGATGTCAATGCTAAGCATTTGACTCCTGCCCCGATTACTCAGTTTGACTTATATTCTCCATTTATTACTTTTTTGTCATAAAAATTCTTCAACATAATCATAAATATCCATAAATACTTTCTAAAAAACTAATCTGATATAAATATTTTCTGAAGAACCAATTTGATGTAAACTGTGATAGAAACAATATCGGAAATGTCCAGAACAATATATTCTCTAGTGGCTAGAGATTAAAATACATCTTGCTTATCATGCATTCAAATAATTATTGAGATATATGTATAAAAACATTGCTTCTGCCTGAAAAAATATATATATCTTGTATCAAATAAAAACTCCCTTCTAGATGTACATGTAAAACGGAGCAGTACGCCGTAAACCCTGTTTGTGCATATAACTGTGCCATGTGCAAGGAACTCAAATGAACTGAGATGGCACATAAAATTCCCTACAAGATATGCACTTTAAATGAACCAATAAATGAACTGGTGCCACTAAACTAAAAATGCATCTAAATGTTTGCTTCGTGATTAATCACTGACTTCATACCCAGGTTCCGTTATAAAATCACAGTTTTATTCTCGTATCTTGTTTGGGAATCTATATAAGTTTTCTGTTACATGGTTCTACCCTTATTGTCATGTTCGCTGTTAGATCTCGTTTGATTTTTGCCAAGAATGTCCTGTTAACAAGTCATTGTTTTGGGTCAATAACACATCTAAGATTAAAAGTTAAAAATTTAAAAAAAATTTTTTAAAAACTTGTATCTATTCTAAAATTAAGAAAGGCTCAGAGCTACCTGTGGTTACTCTCCTGAAGCTCAGTCATACCTCTCAACCTCTTAGAGCATGACATCTGGACAAAGGCACTAATAAATGGGGGACAAAGGCCCATAAATAGTGACCTTTTTAAATATTACTCTTACAAACTTAGTTGATAGAATAACAGGTTTTGCATTTGTATAAATTTTTTTGAAGGATATAATGTCTGACATTCAAATGTGTGCTATTATTTTATGACTTCAATCTTTAACAATTTGCCGGTCATTTGCCAGAAAAAAACACAAATGTATGAGAGAATGACTAAAAATATGAGACAAAAATGTGGAGATTCTGCACAAATCTGGACAGTTGAGAGGTATGAGCTCAGTTCACAACATACAGTTCAACACATACTTCTGCACCAGTAGTTTAATATCCACACAACATATAGTTCTTCTACATTTGTAAGACAAGCATATGAATCATATTAATATTCACAAATGTCATATGATTATTTACAACATCCCAGTTAGCTGGGCTGGCAGTGTCACACTCAGTATTGTACAACAGACAATCCAGTAGTAGTCATGTGTGAGCTGACCATTGCTGAGGTGACTCAGGAGCCAGTTATATTCAGTTGCTTACCGCTTGCTCAGAGGTGACCTATGCCTGACATACAAGGCCATGTCAAACTCAGATTTGATGAACATGCTTCATCTCAAAAAATCTAGATCCCTCAGAGCCACAAGGGCGGGAGACTTAAACCTCGACACAGTTATTAATAGGACGTGCTGGAGGGATAGATTCATCACCCAAAGACTCCCTATGCTGTGGAACAAAATCCCGGTTTATGTGAGGCAGAGCACCTCGCTGGCCTTGTTCAAGAGGAATCTTGACCAATGGATGGGAGATCGCAGATACACCCCAGGGGTTACCTCAGTGTCACTGCTCGACAGAGGCACAGCAAAATAATGGGCATAGTTTCTCCAAACTAAAGGGGTGGCGTAAGCCACAAAACTATGGGTTAGGCTTATAAATGCCCTCGGGCAGATAGCCTAGTATGAACCTATGAACCTATGAACCTATGAACCTATGTCATTGCAGACAGAGCCATCAGGGATAGCCGTAGGTGCTGGACAGCAGACTAACAGCAACATGTCAGTCCAGAAAGTGTTATTGTGACCTACTGTTTCAATTCCTATTTCCTATGACTGCATTCTCCCATCTGCATTCCATTATATTCTTAATTGTATGACATACCTGGTATAGTGCTGTACTCCTTTGTCAAAAGAAATCCACTTGTAGTGTTGTAAAGAATCGCAGTCTGTCTTCATGAAGAACGTGTCAAACTTGTTTACCATGGGCAGCAGCTTGCATTTTGTAAGTAATGATCATGAACAGGTGATGGTATGTGCACCAATCTCTGGCTCCCACTTGCTAGTTGCATCCAGAACAGCTGAGTTGCCTTTCCATCAACCAATGGCATGGCAACACGATGCTATAATTAAGGCCTTCATATGGGCCTTGCCCCTTTTCCTGGCCTGTGAGGAGGACATCATCAAGGTGTGGGAGCTACAGCATCAAAGAGGGTAGGTGGAAATGCTGTCCACTATTTGGATTGATGTGTTATATCCACAGTTTTGCATGCTATGTATGGCCATTGTTAACAGACTTTCAGATTCTGTAGCAGTGTACTGTTTAAATGTGTGTTGGGGTGAGTAAGAAGACAGGCAGATGTGAGTGCCATACATCCTTTTTTCTCTGTCTATGCTGCTACAGTTGATGATGGTCTGTCATCTGTGTATGTTTGTAGGGGGAGACTGCGACACATGTCCCTTAAAACCTCAACATTCCCTCCCTGACCCTTTATGTTTGGCTGTTGTGTGGATGCCTCACTCTAGATGTTTGGGAGCAATATTAGGTCTGTAGCAGGTAGTTGGACATACTGCTGCATATGTACCAGGCCACAGCTGCTGCATTTTAGCCAGGAGTCAGACTAGGGATTGTGAAGACATTGGGGGAGAATAAGCTGCTACTGTCAGTGAGGGTGTGGTGTCAGCTGTTGTGTCACAGCATGGCCTGGTTGAGGGTACCCACAACAGTCCAGGTGAGGCATGTGCCTGTGGTGCATATGTTATGTAATAGTGTCATCCAGAGAGTGGTAGGCAACATTTAGTACATATATTAATAATTGTGAAATGTGTCCCACCCTGGAGGCATTTAATGTGCTACTGTGAATGGCAGTGACTGCGGTAGCAGCAACCAGTATTGCTGAACATTGCAGAGCTCAATTATTCCTATGTTGTATTGACATGGATGTAGTTGTCGTGCCACAGACTGGACTGTGGGCCAGGACTGTGGGTGTCTATCTGTGACAGGTGCTAGAAATGTAACAGATAGAGCTACCAAGTCATTATGATGGCAGGTGTATTTGTAAGACATATGTAAATGCAGGATTAGCATGGACATGTGTGTTCTGATGGGTATGACTTGTGACACTGAGCTGTCTGTCATGATTTTGTGACCCCAGTCTGCACTGCCTTTCCAGTATGTTGGCACACAAAGTAGGTTTTATGATGACCTTGCCATAAATAGGGGCACAACTGTGGATGCTCAGCAACAGTCTGTGCAGTTGTCAGCTCTACCTGGTATTGTAGGCCTCCCATACATCCAACAGCATTTATTTGTCTGTGTACTGGTTCTGTGTTTGCATCAGAGCCCCAAGTACAATGTGGTTTGGGCCACTATATATAGGAGTACTGTGTGACTGGCAATCAGGATATGTTTTTAAAAGCAGTTGTTAAACTCCAGATGTTAGTTGGCTTACTGGTATATTGCTCTGACTGTTCAGATGGTTCTGGGTCCAAAATTTAGCAGAAGTGTCTTTCTTCCCTAAAGTTACATCACTGTAGTGCATGACATATTTACCAAAGCATCATAAGGTTCATAGATATAGGTTCATAAATTAGTACTAGGCTAGCTGCCTATGTGGACAATTTAAAGCCTAGTCAAATACCCCATGTGAGAATCAACCCCTGCACCTTGTGTCTGTAATGTAAACATCTTAACCATTATACCATCCTAAGAGGACAGTAACTCCACAAAGCTGATTTGGTGTAGTGGTGTGTTACTCTGACTGCTTTGGTGTAGTGGTGTGTTGCTCTGACTGCAGTTTAGAAGATCCTGGGTTCAATATTTGGCAGCTTCATCTTTTTTTTCTTGTTACATGACTGCATTGCATGATATATTTACAAAAGAAGTCCTAAATCCCCAGAGTTGATTTGGCTAAGTAGTGTGTTGCTCTGATTTTAGTGCGCAGTGTCCTGGTTTTGAGACTTGGCAGTGATATCTTTTTTCCCCCTAATGTTAAATGATTGTAATGCATGATATATTTACAAAAGCATTATTGTCTCACACAGCTGATTTAGCATAGTGGTGTGTTGCTCTGACTCTAGTGCACAGGGTCCTGGGTTTCAGACTTGGCAGAGCTAGTTCTTTTATTGTGGGGCAGAACAGTGGCTGAATGAGATACAGTGATTAAAGCTGTTTTAAGCAGTTTTAAGTGGGTTTGTGTGACTCTAAGTGATGCCAAGAGATGCTTAGGTTCCCTTAGCTTTGCTTCGCAGCACTTACTCCTACTTAAACCCACACTAATTTCAAAAAAAAGAAAAGAAAAAAGGTGTGACAGGAAAGTGGTGAAATGGGGGCAAGCAGGGGAAAACATGAAAGGCAGCTAGGGATGTGCAGGACAGGTGTAGGAAAGGACCATAGCTCTCCATTTCTTGTGCAGCAACAGCTGTGAATGATGTGGACAATTTGGAACTTAGAGCTTCACAACTCACAGGGAGGGTGTGGGCAACAAACATTTGCTGAGTGATTCATGGGTAAATTGATTAGCATCAGTGTATGTGCGGACAAAATGGAGAGCTATGCATGGGATGATATTTTTTAAGGTGGACAGTTACCCCTTTTTTTTAAGGTGAGAGTGGGATGATGGGGAAGGGCTATAGATATGTGTGGGGAGGTTAGTTGGGTAGGAGAGGTTGCTTTTGCAAACAGGCAAAACAAACAAGATAGCAGACAGGAGTGGTGTATGACACATGAGTGGGGTAAACACCTTGGATGGGGATGGTGGTTGGGAATAAGAGGGGACGTACCTCCAGATGGAAAAGTGAGACTGAGGTCCCCACCCATGGGCAGTCACCACTGCCTCTTCCCAGCCCTGAAGGTGGCTGTGCTAGGGGCTGGATGATGGGGCCAGCCTGCCCCTCCAGCTGCACCAGTCTGCCCTTGATCTGGCCCAGGCGGTCATCCAAGTCCTGCTAGATGACTCTATGCACCATACCTCTGAACTGATGTCGGGTGACAGGGTTCTCTCTGTGTCTGGCCCGGGGGGGGGGGTGGGCCCCGTCCCCTCAGGTAGTTCCATCCGAGGTTGGTGTAGGACCAGTGGAGAAAGCAGTTTGAGGTTGGGTCCCAGATGTGCTGAGACTCAGTGGCATGGCCAGATGAGGCAGGGTAGGCAGATCCACTGGGTCTGCCTACCCAAATGAGCTATGGTGTTGATGTTTGTCAAAGTGTATTGGTTAGTCATGAACAAAACATTTCAACATTAGTTATAACAGCATGCATGGGTGTTACAATTAACCCAGAACAACAGGATTGGAAAAACTGCATAGCAAACTGAACGCATGCATAAATGGAATAACAGTCATTATTGTAACAGCATGCCAGTAACAGTTACAGCAACAGGCCACCAACAATGGAATTTGAACAAGATATGTTAGTATGCAACCATTGAAATAAATGAACAATAATAGAACACAAGTCCCAACATTAGGTTTTGAGAACAACTTACCCGTAGTATATGAATAATAATTATTGATGCAGATAAGGGCTGGGGGGAGAGAAAAACAGTCCATTACCAAATGTATATGCTATATTTTTTTACAACACTACTGCTCAATACTCTACAGGTCTGCCCTGACTTTACATCTACCTGAGGCCTATAACTACTGTAGTATGTACATACCTGTCAATCTATTGACCTGGAATGCTATGGGGCAAGCTGCGATAACTCTAGGTATATGACAGAGGGGACTCATACATGTCAGGGTTACATATATGACTAACAAGGTGTACCCTGCACTGATGTTGTGTGAGTGTGCTAATGACATACTTCTACTGGATTTATATCTGTGTGCAAGGTTATTGGTAAAGTGATCAATAGCCATGATAGTGTGACACTTGAGAGATATGTAGCGGGAAGAGTGCATGGTATATATAGACATCCTGCTGTCATTTGTAGGCATGGGGTTGGACACTGGAACATTTGTACACAGTTTATTAGTATACTCTTCATACAGCTAATTCAAACATTTCTTTATCTGTGAGCCCTGTGGAGAAAATATCTGTTTACACTACCTGACTCTTTCTACAAATACTCAGGATTACTTATGTGTAATTATAAAACATCTTAGTATCAGGCACTGGATTCAAACTGTGGTCTGTGTGTGCAAAATTGGACAACATATCTATTTCTTGTTACACTGAGCTACTGGGCCACTGCTATTTGCTGCATGACTGATGTGTGCCTAAAACTCACTTGATTACAAAGTCTGACTTTTTTATGTGTCACAGTGTAAGGCATGATAGATAGTGCACTGTGTATTAATACTTTGAATGCAGGTGTACACATTTAACCCCTAATGGATGTGATTATGTGCGATCTGTACAGACCATAGCAGAGTGCTGGATTGCATACCCAACCCATACACATTTGCACATCATATATTTGTAGTCTCCACCTATTACAATCTCATACTTGCCTGCATCAGCATACCTACATTCAGGAATACATATAGCTGAAATGCAAAGGCTAACACAAGACAATCGTGCAGGGAACACACTATAATACATTACAAATTACTATTCAAGGTTCAGATCTTAGTGTAGAACATATATCAATTTTCATTGTATCTTGTTTTATAGCTTCACATCTACAGTTTGGCATAACAGCTGGTTATCAGACAACCCTCAGTGAATTCATTCCCTCATAGCCATATTTGTTGTGTAGTACCTGTGCACTTGCATTTGGGTGGGAGGGTGGCATAATGGTTAAGGTGCTTACCTTAGAAACACAAGGTGCAGGGTTTGATTCTCACAGGAGGTAATTGGCTAGGCTTAAAATGGTCTATGAGGGCAGTTAGCCTAATAATAATCTATGAATCTTCAACAACAGACCAGATTAAACACAACAGTTTGTGAGCATAAGCTTTATTTAGGGTGACATGACAATGGTTTATTACATTCAAATTCTAAATTCAGTTGTACTGCATATCCTGTAGATGATGCATGAATGTCATTTATTGCTTTCACAGTAGTAACCACAATGTACTTTATTAACAGATTCATTCATACACAGTATCACTACAGTATTGACTTTCATTAATCAATAGTAGCTTGTTTGCTGCCTTCATCTGTATTACACAGTACCTGGTATTAGTCACTTATATCACTGTTGGTCTAACAACACATTTATTCAGTACAGTCAGAACACACTATACCTAATGGCAGTAAACAATTGCATTTTCTTATTTATTGTTCTATATATATATTGCAAGTGATATCTCTACTCACCACACTGTTGGTGCAGCCTCGCTAGTCATCCTGCGTGGGCCTCAATGTTATGAGCCTTCTCCTCTGCAGCTGTGAGAGAAAAATATGCCATTATGCATACCTGTCTATCACATACTCATACTACAATTTGATAAATCACCAGTTGATATACTTACAAACTTCTGGGGCATTCTAGGCTCAAACATCTTGGATCTAGTGGGCCAAGAGCATCCCCTTACTCCATTTCAGGTCATCATAATGATGATGGACCTGCTCACCAGTGAGGGGGGTGCCAGAGACATTGGTGAGCTAACGTGTCAGATGGTCCCAAGCCTCAGACTTGTATTCTGAGCCTTGGTACTGGCCCTGCAGCAGTCTGCTATTATGTTTTTTTAACAAGAAGCCCAGCCAAGACCCTGGACTCCAACATGCCCAAGCACTGCACATGAAAGTGTGCTCCCTCTCCTGCACTGTCATAGCTCCTACAGGGATCAAACTTTAACAGGTTCTGCCTGTATTCCCACCTGTGTGGTTTAAATAAGTCCATATTCTCACCCTTTGCCATCATTGGGCCATTTTCAAAAATGCTAAGCACAGCTCAGCAGTGCACAAACCCGCTAAGCTGAGTTGAGCAGTGTTTAAAATGGAAAGTGCTTGGCAGTGCACAAATCCACTCAACTGAGCTGAGGAGTGCATAGAATGGGATTGCTTAGCAATGTTCAAACCAGCTAAGCAGACCTGCATGTTGCTAACTATTGCTAAGACAGGTCCTGTTTAAGCCTTGCTTAGCTTGGCTTAGCACTGCTTAGCAAAACTGAGCTAAGGGCAAACAAAATTTTTTATTAAAAAAATAAGAATTGGATATTAATTACTCATTATTGATACATTATTATTAAGTGTATGTATTTTACTTTACATTACCTCCTCCGATGTGCTTTCATTGTGTTACCTTGGGGTGTGACTGTACTGTACTGTACTGTATCAGACACTTGTGTTTAAATGGTGATTTTCACCTTGTATCTCCACTGACACTGAGATTCTAGACCAGCTACACTACCCTGGTTAACAAATATCACTAACTACATCAATAAATAAACATTAATACAAAAATGCTTTCCTGTGTAAAAGCTGAATGGCCTGTCTTGGTATTCAAACCATGCACATACTGCACACACATTGTGACTTTAACCACTCAGTTAACTTGACTGTGAAGATTTTAGCTACACATTTCTATGTAGCCTCTCAATACATTTAAGTACTGCTGAGAAAAGCGCCACGCCACGTAAACCCACTCAGCTACACTTGAACTTTGAAGAAAAAGAAATAAAATAAAAATTTAACCATTAGTTACAATTAAACAATAGCCTTCAAATTATTAAATAAGTGTCTGAAGACACTTTCTTTATTCTTTTAGAGACATACATGACTTTCACAATGCAGGGGATGTGTTACAGATACTGTAACACACCCCCTACATGACATTCACTTCACATTCTTCATGAAAGTGTCCGAGGACACTTTCTTCATTTTTCTATTGCCGTATGGCACTTTCACAATGCAGGGAGTGTGTTACAGATACTGTAACACACCCCCTACATGACATTCACTTCACATTCTTCATGTAAGTGTCCAAAGATACTTTCTTTATTGTGAAGTGCTGTACGGCACTTAAGAGTGCAGGGGACATGTTACAGATCTTTGAGCACTGTAACACACCCCCTAGTACTGATTTAGTATCCATGCACAAGCCCCCCCCCCCTCAGTAGCACACCGTCATTAATATGCAAGGCGTGCTGCCGAGAAGGAGATGTGGACAAGGCCACCATTCACTCTGTGTAGGAATAACACTATTCCTACATGGAGTTTATTAAATCTGGGAGTAAATCTACTTATTCTAATTTTGAATCTGATTGGAGATTATTTTAGTATCCAAATATTATATATACGTCAATGGATATGATTGTAGGGAGCACATCAAGGCTATCTTTCACTACCCTATTTGTGTACACTACCATAAGAGATGCCTAGATACAAACAATCATTATAGAAACTCTTCATATTAAATTCTTAGTTTATGCTAATGAGCTCCTTTTAACAATTACATCCAGTAACTTTTCCTTAACACATTTTTTCACTAAGCAAAATGTTTCATTTTATTACCAATTTCAACATTAATGCTTCTTATTCTAAAGTGTTGTGTCTTTCCAATCATTGCTTCTCAGGTGTCTCTGGTTTATGTATATAGTAATAATACTAGGCAATATATCACATTGTGCATAAAATGCTAAGCCACATGCAGCTTTAAGTAGACAAAACTAAAAGTTATTGCCACCCTTGTCCAGAAGCACTTAATACTGCTTGCCTTTCAAATCAAGCAATGCCTCACATATAGGAATATAGGTATATATATATATATATATATATATATATATATATATATATATATATATATATATATATACATATATATATATGCATATATATATATATATATATATATATATATATATATATATATATATATAGGGGTTCCTATTTGATTATTGAAGTTTTAAAACTTCAAAAGTCATTTTCTGAAGGATATGAAGTCAAATTCAAATGTGCATCATTATTTACTGACTTCAGTTCTCAGTGATTTGCCAGAAAAAGAAAATCTCACATTTTACAAGGAACAGATAAAAAATACAACATAACAATCTGGACATTCTGCAGAAATCTGGACAGTTGAGAAGTATGGATCAATAACTTGTCTAATGTCTTACCCTAACAAGTTCTAACTTTGTCATTTACTCATACATGTACCTATTGCCCTGATTACCTCCAGAGAAGTTTTTTTTTTCAAACTACCTATTAGATTCCTCTTTTTCTATAGCTGAACTGTGCATGTGTCATTAGAGTATTTTTTTCCGTCAGATTTCTACTGTGATTGGATAATGCCCAGTGGAATAATCCTGGTCCAGAAAACACTAAAGATTTTAATGTTTTATGGGAAGATTCCAGGCTCCTGATGACAGGAAAAGAGCAGACATTAGTCCATTGACAGTTGTGGTTGCAAGGTAAAGTAGATAAGCTATTCATTTATATGACTGACCACAGCTGTAGGGACAGTTATGGAATTACTGCACAAGGAAAAGATTTTAAAATACATGGAAGCCAGTGGAACCCAGTGTAAAAGGATGCAACACACTGTTAATGATCCTTTTGTTTGTATTAACTCTATTTACTGTAATCTGATATCCTATTGTGAAGCCAGCATTTAGCCATGCTAACACTTCATAACCAACTGCAGGTGCGGTAAATGCATTCACAGTCATTTTGTGTGGTACAATTTATATAATCCTTGAGCCATCTACTTTCATCTTCTAATACTGTATTCTTGTTCTCATACATTTCTTTTTTGAAATATTATAGTCATATTGGCTCTGAAATTCCTTGTGATATAGCAACGTTTTTATGCTACCCCCTCCATTTTTTTGTTAAGACTCCTTAGGTGGCACAGTGGTACAGTGTTTAATGCTGTTACCCTGCAATGTTGAATCTCCAGTGTCTCCTAGCTGACATGCATTCTGTTGGAGTCGCACAAATTCTCTGTTTCCATGGCAATGTTTGCTGCATAAGGATATTTGGTGAATACTCTGTTTTTTTTTTCTACATGCCAGAAAGTAACTATACTGGGATTGGTGATCTTCCAAATTCTCCAAACACCTTTATTTTATTTATTTATTTTTTTATTTTACATTTGTTGACTGGGCTAGTCTAGCTGGACATATATCCGTTTACAGTAGAGGCCCGGGGGGAAAAGCTCCAGTACAGGTAAAATTACAGTAATGTATAAGAATAAAAGCAAAAAATTATAACAATAACAAAAAGATTTTTTCTACATAGATTTCTAAATGGTACAAGAGAGGAAAAGCAATAACATTTGAAAAACTTATCAGTCATCTATTACAAGAGAGGATAGCACAAACATTTAAAAACGTATAAGTCATGTTCTACAAATAACATAATAAGAAGTAAATACTAAGGATAAAATAATCTAAGGCATAACTTAAGATTCAACTCTCATCTCCAGAAGGCATCAGGTAGGGGCTCAGAGAGGGGACAAAAATTTAGTTGTATTGAGAATATCTTTCAGTCGGGATTGGTACAGGGACATAGCCAATGTGAAGTAAGATGTTCTTTGATTTGTCTTTTGAACAGAGAGGTAGACTCAAGAATAGTTATATTATGAGGGAGTTGATTCCATTGTTTACCTATGGAATTAGAAAATAATGCATCCCCAGCTTTATTATATGATTTAGTCATGGATACTAGGAACGTATTTGCAGAACGAAGTGTGGTTAGGTTCTTGTATGGAGAAATAAGGTTTGCTAGGCTCGGAGTATTTTCGGGGAAATTAAGAGTTTTGTGAATGATGAGTAATTGTTGGTACAATAGGTGGTTCTTTAGTTCTATGCATGTGTGTGTGTGTGTGTGTGTGTGTGTGTGTGTGTGTGTGTGTGTGTGTGTGTGTGTGTGTGTTTGTAACTGAGTATGTTCTGCATCCTGCAACAAACGTGCCCTATCATAAATTAATTTCCCTTGAGTGATATGATAAACTCTAGCTGGCCATCAAATCAGCAAGGGATAAATATGGCATTAAAGAATGAAAATGATGACTTTACTGGCCTCCTGTAATGCTTATTGTGTGCATGAATAGAAGACATTTGGTTCACATAACTTTGTACATTTTCTGTTTCTGTAGAAAAAAAAATAAAATTGCATTTGGACCAGATAAAGAACTTCAGTTTCTGATGGGGTGAAGACCATCATTTTTCATGAACAGAGCTGTACTCCTACTACATCCTACTGTAAATAAACAGTTTTGAATTTGCTGTGCTTAGGTTTATAGAATGATACTAGGCTATTGGACTGGAGGCCTTTATAAACCTAGCCAAGAATTTCACCCATTTTCCCTTAAAGTCAGCACCTGTTTGCCTTGTCCAGCAGGGGCACAGGTGGAACCCAGGGGTGTATTTTCTATTTTCCATCCAGTCATCCAGGTTTCTCTTAAAGAGGGCTAGAGAGGTACTCTGCTTGACATGAAGAAACAATTATCCAAACGACTGCCATGGCTAACAACATACAAAATGTATTGTATATAAAAAACAGGATAAGCTCTTTCACATGGTGCGTGCTTCATCAGATCCATCATTACAACACAATTAAAACAATTTAAATAATAAAATCAGTTAAGAACAACCAATAAAAATCCTTCCCTTAATTATTGATGTGACCTACATTTCTTTAATACTGGTTTTAAGGGTACAGAACCATTAATCCCTGGAGGTTTATCTGCCTGCAACTTAATTACCCATTTAGTTTCTGCAAGTTCTGTTCTATTATTAAGACCCCCCTCTTATCTACGGGAACCAGTTGTAAGACCATAAATTCAAAGTTGTGATCCGGACATAAAGGTACATGCTTGGCTAGTGCATTAAGTAAATTGTTACATCTAATATCCCCTTTATGTTGTAGGATGCACTCCTTAAGCATTCTAGAGGTTTTCCCTACATAAAAAGAAGTACGTGATCTGCACTTAGCCAAATAGACCAAGCCCTTCGACTTACAATCAGCATAGAACCTTGGTGTAAAAGTAAAATCAAGCCTAGGATGTTAATAGCCATCCTATCTAGAAATACAGCTACAGGCCTTACAACCCCTACAGGCAAAAATACCTAGCCTATCAGAAACTACAGAGGGTGTATTTGTAATTGTGTAGCAAAGACGCATCTTGAGGGACAAATTATTCTTAAAAATGTAACTAGGTCTGTCTCCTACAATACTTCTGATCTGCTCATCAGATGATAAAATCAACCTGTATTTATTCCCAGTGTCACAAATACAATGAATATTATTACCATATGTCAAAGGTAGTCTAAGAGCATTATTATGCTTAGAGTCATCTGTGCTAGTATGATCCTGAGTTCTATCTATCCTGTTGAAATTGTCTCATAATTTGCAGTATCATTAAGCATTTCTAACATGCTATTAACATAAAAGGCTGAGTCCAAGATAAGGACAGCCCCTCCTTTATCGGCCGGACATATAGTCAGGTACCTGATGAAGTCCAGTGACATTGGACAAAAAATGCAGTGATTTTATTTAAAGCATTTAATGTATTTATTATTTTGTGTTTAACAAACTTGGACTGTTTTAGCCTTCACATTCTGGTTCCTGTTGGCCCCGCCCCAGCACATTTTGTTTTTTGAGTTATCGAGTCTTTGACTGGGGAGTTTGGTGTTGGTGTTTTCCTCTAGTTATTGTATTGGCTTATCTCTCCTTTCCCATTCCTACCCACTGCACTTGCCTACTTACATCTGATGGCTACTCCTCTCTATGGGCTGTGCCTCCCCTCAGGGAGCACCTTAGATGAGTGCCCACTCAAGATGGGCACTCTTATCCCACCCTGCCAGCAACTCAGATGCACTAGCTGCTAATCGAACCCAGGTTGCCTATGCCACTGTTCAGGCTTTATCCTTCAATGGCATGGCATTGGTCTTTCTGTGTTCTTTTCTTATACTGATGACCTTTAGATCATCTCACATTAAGGTTCCCAGGCTCTCTTATATTTTTATTATTACTTTCTCTCAACTTGTGTACTCCTTTCTTGGAGTGTTGCTTCTTAGATGTTTTATTCCACATATATTTTGCATTTTCTTTAAGCTCATCATAATCATCTCCCTTTATCCCATTTTCTACATGCGGTTGGGGTGTTGTGTCAGCTGTCACCATCTCTCTCTATTCAGTGTCACTCTCCTGCCTTTTTTGACACTCTTGCCTGACTGTTGCAGGTCTTCTCTCCACAATCCATCCACCTCTTTGCTGGATGTCCTCATTTCCTCTTGCCTTCTTCCTGTCTGTCCCAAATTTTCTTCACCAGATTGTCTTCTGCTGTTCTGCACATGTGCCCAAACCACCATAATCTCTTCTCTTTGACCTTTTCTGCAACTGGAGCTACTTTGGCTTCTGTTCTTATGTTTCCATTTCTTTGTCTGTCCTAAAGTGTGCATCCTACCACCCATCTCTGGCACTTCATCTCCATCAACTCTAATTTCCTCAACTGCTCTGTCTTTACTGCCCATGTTTCTGTACCATAAAATATTATTGGTTGCACCACTGTTTTGTATACCTTACTTGTCTGCTTCTTTGGCATTCTTCTGTCATATACTACACCTGGCTCTCTGTACCATTTGGCGTATTCTAGCTTTCACCTCCTCATTCAGACTTCCTTTTTCCTAAATCACTCTCCCAGATACTTGAAGCTGTTAACTTGTTCCATTATCTTCCCTTCTATCTCAATTCTCAGCATCTTCTGATTTCCCCAATTTGCTACCATTACCACTGTCTTATCTGTGCTTAGTTTCATCTCATGTGCCTTCAGTTTTGCATTCCATTCCCCTATCCTTTGCTAAAGTTCTTGCACAGAGTCAGCCCGTAATGCCACATCATAAGCATGCAGCATATTTGTTGATATGTCTCCTCTAACCTGTTTGCTAATTTAGTCCATCACCAGTATGAACAGCAGTGGGCTCAGAGTTGAACCCTGATGCACAGTCACACCCACTGGGAAACCCTCTGTGAGGCTGAACATGGTTCATACCTGAGTCATTGAGTCCTTGTACATAGCTTGCCCTAATTCTACCAATGTTTCTGGGACTTTGAATCACTGCAGGACTGCCCAAATCAGCTTTCTTGGGATCCTGGTATATGTTTTCTCTAAGTCTAGGAATGTCCAGTTGGACACTTTCCTCATCTCTAGCTTCTTCTCAACTATCTGTCTCACCATAAACATTGGGTCAGTTGTGCTGCTTCCTGATCTGAATCTAAACTGCTCATCTTCCATCTTACTTCCTACTGCTCTGTGTATTCTTTTATTAATCACACTTTCCAGATCTTTTATGCAATGTGACAGGAGTTTGATGTCTCTGTACTGCCCACATTTGAGAATGACCCATTTGTTCTTGAACACTGACATGAGAATGCTTATTCTACCATCATCTGTTATACGCCTTCCTCTCCACGCTGCTATGACTACCCTCAGGAGCCATTTCCCCCCTATCTCACCCAGTATCTTTATCATATCTGCTGTGGCCTCATCTGAGCCTGCTGCTTTCCCTGACTACATTTTCCTTAAGGCTGTTCTTACTTTTTCTATGGTGGGCTCCTCTTCTTCTCCCATTGTAGGCTGTGTTTGGGGCAGTATAGCTTCTGTGGGACTTTATTCATTCAGAAGCTTCTGGAAGTACTCCTATCTGCCTTTGATGCCCTGTATGCTAGTGAGCAGGCTGTTGCTGGCATCCATTATGAAGAGTGTCTGACTATCTTCTTTATCTTTCTGTCTTTGCTCGTAACCTGATATAGTCTCTTTGTGCCATATGCTGACTTATTTTCCAGAAGCTGGTAGAGTGCCTTTGATGCCCTATTCTTTGCTATTGCAACCCCTTTCTTAGAATCTTTGTTAGCCAACCAGTATTCCTTCCTAGACTGATCTATCATTTATATCTCCCACTTTGTCTTGAACTCCTTCTTTCTCTTGATTACCTTCTGGACTTGTGCATTTCACCACCGGCTTTCCTTGTATACCTTATCTCCATGCCTGGCTCAGCCACATATCTTTGAGGCTCTGCCATTTTTCTTCAACTCCACCTATATCCTCTTCTTCATGAGGTGCTAGAGCCTTCAGTAATTCTTTGAATTGTAGCGTTTTCTCTCCAGTCAACTTCCAGGTCTTCAGCCAGGTCTCTGTTAACTTTAGAGCCATCTCTGACCACTGCTTTCAGCTGATTTGGCAACCAGTGGTTTATGTTGTTGGCTGACTGTTTCACTGGGGATGACTTTACAATCACTGATTCTACCCCAGTGTCCTTACCTTACTAGGAGGAAGGCTACTTGAGTTGCATGTTGGCCACTCTTGTATGTTATCTTGTGACTGTCTTTCTTTCTGAGCCATGTGTTGGCTACTATCAAGCCATTATGGGAACCACAACAAGACAAACCAAGTAATGAGAACCAGTAAACCCAAAAGCGGCAACGTTTCCACAATGAAATGCAGTAATCCACACGATAATTTTGTAAGTACCACGAATACTGAAGTGCTGCGGTTGGTAGAAAACTCCTTAATGCTTGAAGTCACGGAATAATTCTATTTATTGTTAAAAAAACTTGAAGTGTTAAAATACAGTACACTTTTCGTCGCACAATAAGACGCAACTTCCTCAGAAGACAGTACGAAATGCATTTAGCCCCTTTTATAAGAGCCCCATATTGATTAGTTAATAATTAGGTTAATTTAAACATTTGTATACACTTTCTTCTTTATGCTTGCCTAACACAAGCATAACTACATGTTAGTATGTTTTATATACAAGTGTTTTTCTTAGTTAATTAAACATTACTAACACATTTAATTTAAAAAAGCCATAAAAACAATAATAAAAATATTAATAACCATTTTGTGAAACACATTTTTTTAAAAAAACTCTCCTTGACTAAAATCAGCTTAATTTGTGTATAGGCACCTCTATTTTGCAAATTAGTCCCCAACCATGAAGGACATAGCTTTAAATTTAAAGCGATAGAACAAATTAGTGAGGATCCAAGATGTAATTATGAACCTTTAAAACTAGAAAGAAAAGAGTTAGTATGGCAACTGAGAACTAATGCAAATCAATATCCAGGTATTAACGAAATGTCCTCCATTAAATGTATTTTGAGATTAAAAAATATGGAGAGATGAAATGTATGAAATTGATTGCGATTTGAAGAAAGGAAATCATTAAAAATTAAAATTAAATTTAGTGTCTACTCATATGTACATATAAATTTAACATAACTAATGAATTCTTAATACCTAATAAAAATCAAATTTTAACATCTGCTATAAAACTATTTGGGGTTTAAAATGTCTTCTTAATGCTAATAATGATAAGAGATGTCGAAAATATTGATTCACCTTGTTAGCAGTCCAAAATTATTGAATTAAATCTATTGAACGGAAATGTGTTTGAACTAAAAAGGTTGTCAACTTAATTGTTGATCCAACTTATTAGTAATGATTGTTAGTGGACTAATGTTTAAAATCAATGACGGTTTCAGTAAATACTAAAAGTTCTAAAAAGTGGTTGGGGACTAATTTGCAAAATAGAGGTGCCTATACACAAATTAAGCTGATTTTAGTCAAGGAGAGTTTTTTTAAAAAAATGTGTTTCACAAAATGGTTATTAATATTTTTATTATTGTTTTTATGGCTTTTTTAAATTAAATGTGTTAGTAATGTTTAATTAACTAAGAAAAACACTTGTATATAAAACATACTAACATGTAGTTATGCTTGTGTTAGGCAAGCATAAAGAAGAAAGTGTATACGAATGTTTAAATTAACCTAATTATTAACTAATTAATATGGGGCTCTTATAAAAGGGGCTAAATGCATTTCGTACTGTCTTCTGAGGAAGTTGCGTCTTATTGTGCGACGAAAAGTGTACTATATTTTAACACTTCAAGTTTTTTTAACAATAAATAGAATTATTCCGTGACTTCAAGCATTAAGGAGTTTTCTACCAACCGCAGCACTTCAGTATTCGTGGTACTTACAAAATTATCGTGTGGATTACTGCATTTCATTGTGGAAACGTTGCCGCTTTTGGGTTTACTGGTTCTCATTACTATCAAGCCATTTACAAGACAGAAGTCTACTACTTTATTCCTGTTGCCCCACTCATGTGGACCCAGACATATTCTGTTCTGTGTGTCCCGATATGTGCAATCAAATTACCCACTATCAACACCAATTCCTATTGCCCTGCTTTATCTAGTAGGTTCAGCAATTGCTGTCTGAATGCACTCTTTTCCTTACTATTGCAATCCTGCTGTATGGCATAGGCTGAGATTATGAATATTGCCTTATCGTTTAAGTCTGATTACCATGAGCCCATTACTAATTCTTATTACATCCCTCAATGCCTTTTAAAGCCTCTCCCTCACTTCAGTTCCCATACCATTTCTAGCAGTTCTCCTTCTGAGTAGTAGACTCTGCATCCGAAGCCATGTGGCTTTGCTGCACTGCCCTTCCATCTTGTCTCCTAGATACACAGAATGTCCAGTCTCCTTCTTACCATCATGTCATCTACTTCCAAGCTCCATCCTGTCAATGAATACAATGAGTGTAACAATTTTTAGTTCATGTATGGCCGGTCGATTGGTTTTACATTGAACTTTCGCTCAACAGTGCTTTCCCAGGTAACCCAGGCTGGGCAACTGGACACTGTCCGGCCAGTAGCTTATTGACCCAGTTCTGATGGGCTGTATGGTGGGCACACACTGGTCAATAGGGAAACATACACCATTCCTATCATTAGCATGGGTCCCTGGCATAGGTTTGAGTAGGCCAGGTTCTCAACTCACTTATTATTGGCAAATACCCATGACCATTTGGTGACATTAGTCAACTTGACTGAATCACCTAGAGCCATATTTTTAGACTTTTGAGTGGCTAGCACTGCCATGGCAAGCAGTCTGTAATCCATGTTTTCCTATCTTGAGGATACTGTGTACCACAGTAAACGCCCAAAGCTGTTAGTCTGTGCTGCTGCCCACAGCTTCATTCTTTGGTGAGTTTGAGAAGGAAACACTCATCATAAACTGTATGATGTAAAACATTCCTAAAATCATGTCCAAGTCATTTTCCAGCATCTCCACACATAGGTTTATATCTTACATGTTGTACGTTCCAGTGTCATCTTCAGAAAATCAATATTTCCCTTTCTGGTCTACATGAATGTCATTTTTATTGGCACATTAAAGGATTAACCTCTCTACCCAGGTGATACTATTCCACTAACTATGCCCTCCTCAAAGTTGGCTTCATCCACTCTAACTTTCTACACCCTTTCCTTCTTTCTGTCCTATGACACCCCCCTGTACTTTCTAGTTTTCTTGCCAGTTTTATGTGCAATTCTGAGTCAAGTGATTTGATAAAATCTAAGCAGGAAACAGTTGTCAGCATTTTACCCTGGTCACCTAGTGAAAAATTATTGCTGGTCATAAATTTCCTTGAATGAGCCCATCTTGCCTTTGGTACACAACCCCTCTGGTTCAAAAATATGTCAGAATTCTGTATGTTAGCAGCATCTCACTAAGTTTACCTTTAAATGAGCTCAGACTGAAAGGAAGGTAGGTTTCAGCCTCTATCCGTCTTCCACTTTTGTGTAGTGGGCGTGTGCCCACTTTATTCCCAGTCCTCTGGGACTTTGCCCTTTTCTGATGATTTTCTGAAAAGGCTGGTTACAGGTATTACTATGCATCCCCTCATTTCTCTAAAATGTTATAGGAAATGTCATTATTCTCCATTCCATTGGTACCTTTAGCTTTTGAAGTACTTTTATTCCAATTTCTTTTGTAAAATATCAGCTATATTTTCTCTGCCCATTTCTACTAAATAGGCATGATAAATCTTCCATCTCACTGTCATTAAATTCTGAAGAAATATTTTCCTTTGGTAATGTTATTTTAACATGACCTTTTCTGCCAGTGTTTACTTTTGTTTAGTTTCACTAGTCCTTTTGGCTTTATTTCCTTGTATTTTAATAGGAGATGTTATATTCTTCTTTAGTGAATTGTCTGCTCTTTCTTCAGTTCAAGCTCTGTCTTTCAGAATGTTTATCCCACTCTTTCCTGCCTTAGTGTGCATTTTTGTCTGTCTTCTTTCTTTTGATTCTCCTTTGTTTTCAAAATGTTATACATTTACATCAATGCCGTGATGCAGAATAATGAAGCACTAAATGTGAACTAGATGCTTCAGGTTCAAAATAGTCCAGTTAATGGAGTAGTCAGTTAAAGACCATAGATCCTGAAATCCATCACTATTACCAGTACATTTTTTTTTATTTTATTTTTTTAACAAGTAATCTGCAGTTGGGGGAAACTGGTAGCCAAAGGGATGAGTGAAATAAAGAATTCCAAGCAAACAAAATTGATGAGACATTCCTCATCTTATTTTAGGACATGTGGATGGTGGCGGCTGAGGTGAAGGCCTACTACACAGTGGCCTTGCAGCAACAACAAAGATTAAAAAGAGTGGAAGAAAAATTGGTGCAGTGCATGGAGCAGGTCACACAAGTTGAAGGGAACCATAACATTCTGAGGAAATCGGTGTCAGACAACCACATGGAGCTTAGTTAGCAGCTTGACAAATGTTATGTAGTAGAAGATGGCTCCAGTACAGCAAATGCCCATTTAAAGGGATACTGTAGCCAGTCGGGTACCATGATCTGAAGATAATGGTAGAGACCATGCTGAAGGAAATAGTACACATTGCAGAGCATCTAGACCCATTTAACTGAGAAATTACACGGGGTAGGGTGGAAAAAGCCAGGCACCACCAGAATCCCATGGCACATTTTGGCAGCCATATTCCATGAGTACCAGAGACTGAATAATTTTTAGCAGTTGCAAGCATAGGGTAGTGCTACAGGATAAGTCATTACAGTTATTTACAGTGGATTATTTGCAGCATATGGGCTGAGTTAGCAAATTATATAATGCAAACATGAACTAGTAGAACTATATAGCAATCTATCCATATGTATCCAACCATTTTGACTGTTGAGATTGAGGGGGAAAAGATATTTTTGCATAAAGTGGAAGAAGCAAAGTAGTTTCTAAGGAAGGTAAGAGAGCAATGTGCCTTCCTAGATGAGAAGGATTTGCAGGAGTCCTTGTCTAAAAAGGAAATGTTATGGACTTTGGTTAGAAATAAGAAATAGAAGCCATTAGCCAAATAGAAAGCACCACCAAGAAAGATGATGATCAGAGAGAGGCCATGTTCTTTATGTGCTATGAAGCCTGCATGTGAGGGGACTGTAGATGTGTATGGACATGACACAAGGAAATCATTATCTGGAAAGCAGATTAAGGTGCATGCGAAAGGGACAGAAAAGGTTTGAACAATAAAATCCAGTAATAAAATGGAGACAGAAAGAAAGGACTTGAATAAATATGAGACATGGAGTAGACAAGGATACATAAAAAATCAAATGTAGAAGGAGCTGGGGACTTCACCTGAAAAATGTAGTAGATCTAGCAGCAGGACCTATTTGCAGATGTTTTCTAGGTTGTTAGACACAGTGGATGAGCACTGTTGGCCAAGTTGGCCAAAAGTTTGAAAGATGGATAAGCAATATTCAGTGCAAAAAGAGATTAGCTCACTTAAACTGAGAAAGGCTGGTGTGGTTGTATAGCCTAGATAACTGAAAATGACTGTGGGACATAAATGGTTTGGATCTTTGTATAAAATTCAAAGACTGGACTTAAATTTGCTAGTAATAAGCAGCAATAAGCATCAAACTCATTTTTTCCTTTCACCTATACGCTAAATATTGCTGCCACTGGAGGGCCTATTGCAGTAGTTGAAAGGGTTTATGGATCTTGAATAAACTTGATGATTTATTTGATATGTTATGCTATCTGAATGTAAATGTTTTGTTTCGTAGGCTTTTTGTGGGTATATCAAATGCTGGTGCATTCAGGCATATGTAGGTATACAATTCAGGTATGCACGCACTGTGCAGTCCATTGATAATTATATTAGCTATCTCTATGATGAACAATTCTGTCATATAGTAGATCTAAAACCTGGATTGCTAGGGTTTTATTAATTGTATTTTAGAACTTGTTTTTGGAAGTCATTGTTTTGTTTTATGCTCTCTAGGTGAAGGGTCTTTTTTTTCTCTCTGATAAAGTTATGCGGTTATAACTAAAAATTTATGGTACTATAAGCCTTAGGTATTCATAAACTGCTTTTCGGTCCCTCATATCTAGGTAAGTAATTCTGAGAAGTTACATTGGAGACACTAAGGGACAGGTAAAAGTTTAATATCATTAAGCGTGTAATACTTTCTATAATTACCAGGGACTTTTTGATGACACTGGAAGGCTTAATACAGACTATTTTTCAGGGGGAAGACATGGATCAATGAGTGAGAGCTTTAATGCATGCC